>NW_023276806.1:10366801-10666801 GCF_003668045.3 Cricetulus griseus | reverse complement strand
TTAAACATCTGAAGGATTTAGGCTTCTATTTAACAGTAATATCCATATGTACATTAAAAGCTGATAGAAGGCTGGGTATGAAGCCATATGCCTTTAGTTCCAGTATTCAGGAGGCAAAGGCAGGCATATATCTCTGTGAGTTTGAGGTCTGTATAGCAATTTACAGCTCTATAGTGGGAAATTACCAATATGGAGCCAAGTAGAAATAAAAGGGTATTTAAGAGGGAAAAGCCTTACTTACAGAGCAGCCTATCCAGTGGGCATGGCAGCAGTCTGTATGCAAGCCGAAAAGGCTGAAAACGGAAAGTGAAACTCAGCCAACTCAAACTCTTACTCTACATCAGCCTGACGACGACCTCGCAGGCATGGTCAGGCAGACCTAGCCAGCCCCTAAGCAGGCATAGCTACAGGTTCCCCTACAATTCCCCTTTTAGTCTAAAAGAGGATTAAAACTTAACAGTGTAAAGTATCCAAAATTAATAATCATAAAGGTGAAATATAAGAAGATACAACAATCTGCTTATGTCACATCCTAACTATCTATTTTAACTAAATCCTAAAGTCATCTGAAAGAGGTGTCCCAGACTGAACACCTCCTTCCAATCCCAACCATAAACAATAGGAAGCTATCCCTAGCTAGGTATATACACTATCCTAAGTGACAACAAAGGGGAAGGGGGCGTAGCATCCTCCAAGTTACTTCCTGCTGAAATGGGATGATGACATCCTTGTGGGGTCCTGTACGAAAAAAAATGTTAGTATAGTGAAAGTCTTGAATGAATTGTATCCAGTCCATGTTAGATGTGATTTGCTTGATTGAAAATCTCGCTTGAAATCCTCAACTTGATTGAAGTCAGTACCTGAAGCTCTGGTGGGCGTGTCAGTTGAAATGGAGCAAATTGGATCCAGTGCAGTCGAGGAGGTGAGGCCCATTTTCTTTTGGGGTATCCAGGGATTGCTGTCAGGCAGGTCTTCATTGGCTGTGTGGGACTCAGACATAAAGTTAGCAGAAAAATGTTTGCGTATGATGTACACATACTGGGGAATGCAACCATGGGAGCATAACAATTATGAGAAGGTGTACACCGTGCAAGAAAGATCCAAGAAAAGACAAAGACAGTCCCCAAATTCTTCTTTTATTCTGTATTACATCAATTGGCTTCTTGATACAATACAGAAACTCTAAAGTTTAGTTAAACAACATGCTTGGATTTTAGAGGAGGAAAGCCAAATCCACCTCTAAATCCAGTGTTGGTTTAATTGAATAGGGACTAGGAAATAAAGAGAAATAGAGTTCTCTGAGAGACAGCTGTAAAGTGTACCATATGGCACGTTCCTTTTGTTTGATGGTTATAGCTACCTTTTTTTCTTAAGCATCTACCCATGTAGTGTCCTTTGCCTTCTGGAGATGAGTTTTCCTGTGAAGATAAAAGCAAAACACTTCCCTTCCTTTGGGGGGTTTCTATTTAGTTTATAAGATATATCTTAGTAGAATATCTGTCATTTGTCCTCGTCGAGAGGTTTTTCCTTTTCCACTCGAATCTTGATCAACTTTGATGGTATCCAAAGTTTTTCTTCTCCTGTGGAAACCAATGCAAAAAACCCCTACCCCAACGTAACATATGTCCTAGTTTCCATACAGAGGTTAGTATATCTTTGAAGTATACTGGCTGATTGAGTTCAGCAGTTTTTTCCATAGTCCAGTGTCTTTCTGCAGCTGTTTGTTCTTTTTTATTGGCATTAAGAAAGTTTAGTGTTAATAAAGCATTATGCAACCTATGTTTGGGGGGTTTAGTCTTCCAAGCTTGTTTGTTGAGCATCTCCTTAAGTGTTCTATTAGATCTCTCAACCACTGCTTGTCCTGTAGGATTGTGTGGTATACCGTAACATGCTTTATGTTATAATATTTGAAAAATTGTTCCAATTTTGTAGAGACATATGCTGGAGCATTGTCAGTTTTTATTTGTGCAGGTATACCCATAACTGCCACCACCTCTAGCAGGTGTGTAATAACAAAATCAGCTTTTTCAGAGTTAACAGCAGTAGCCTATTGGAACCCTGAGAATGTGTCTATAGTATGATGCACATATTTCAAATTTCCAAATTCTGCAAAGTGATAGGCATCCATCTACCAAACCTCATTTCTCCAAATGCCCTTAGGATTACAACCTGTTGGCAATGGAGTTTGGTTATAAAAGGAACAAGTAGGACAGTTTAATGAATAAAGAAATTAAGCACTGAGGAAGAAAATGAATGGACTGCTGAGTAAATGAAAGATGAGCTGCCATCCACCCATGAGGGTGTTTCTTAGAAGCTGGCTTTTCTACCATGGTAGCTGGGTACACTAATGGTATACGAATAAAAACCTTAGAAGAATAGTCATGATACCTAGGTGGAGTAGGTTCCTTGGATTGGAGTAATTCTGCCTCTGAGGCATCCCAATGATCTTTAAGCCTAGTAATGATATCTTTATGAAAAGTTTCAATCTCCTTAATCATAAAAGATTCCAAGCATGTTAGTGAATCTGTTAGTGAATTGCTCTAATTGCTCATCTACATGTTTTTCTAGGTCTTTAATACTATCATCCTTAGGCAGCAGCTGAATGGCATGGCAACTGCCTTCTAGGTATTGGAGTCTAGATTTAAGGTCATGATTTGCTGATTTTGAGTCCTCAGCAATCGACCATATGGACCTATGTAGTCTGTCAGCCCTGTACTGTAAATTATCTTCCAAACATTCAAATCTAGACTCAAATTTCTGATCTGCTACCTTGGATGCTTCAATAATTAATTGAATGGCATTGTCCAATTCTTCAACCCTATCCTGGGTACTTTGCACCTTTGCATCTAGTTTCTGGGTAACATTGCCTATCTGAGTTTCTAGCTGGCTACAGATATTCTTCAGCTCATCATGGTCTTCTGACAGCCTAGCCTCTAAGGACTCAGACATGGAAGATCTCTCTGTGTTTATCTTATCATCTTGGGTAACAGACAGCTCTGTCTTTAGCGTATTGGACACAGAGCCAAGCTTATCATCCAATTGTGGTCTGACCTAATCTGTTCTCCAAAACCTCATTGGGTAAAGCTGTTATTTCCTGTAAGCTGGTGGTGAGGTTATCTTTGTCCCTGTTCCTGAGCTTTCTGGCTAGTAATATTATTTGTACCAGCAGGCTAACTGCCATTATGGTATATAGGCCAGTAATTGGCAGATTAGCATCCTCCTCAAACAGTGAATTCACGTAATAAGCACAAATATTACCAATTTTAGCAAATGATAAATATTCCGCCATAATTTTACCTGATTTCCACTCCAGATGTAGTAACTATCTTTGACCAGCAGGCAGCATAGGCATTCAGTTAGTCCTCGGCATTTGGCAGTTGTCGGTGAAGCTGTGGATAGAGGTCATAAAAGCGGCTGTGCTTATCTTAGAGAGTATATGGCCCTGGGGCCGCAACCACTGAATGAGGCGCAGCTTTAATGCCACTGCATGGACCCTGCTGAAAGCCCAGACCTACTCCAGAGGCCTACTCAGTTCAAGGCCTCCAGGCGCCGTTAGGCCACAGTCCGAGCTGGTCCCGAGCGCACAGTGGTAAAACCGTAGGAGGTCTGTGTGAGTCTCCAAGCTGGGTGGATGGTTCTGAGCAGCTCAGCCACAGTGGCTAGGAGCCGGGAGCACCTATGGAGAGAGGGTGCTTTCCCGGCCTAGGCTGCAGGCCCAGTGGGACCCACAGCCTGTCCCAAATGGGGTGTAGGTTTCCAATATCCCGCTCCTGACATTAGATATAGTGGGAAATTACCAATACGGAGCCAAGTAGAAATAGAAGGGTATTTAATAGGGAAAAGCCTTACTTACAGAGCGACCTAGCCAGCAGGCCAGCAGTCTGTACACAAGCCGAAAACGGTAAAAACTGAAAGCGAAACTCAGCTAACTCAAACTCTTACTCTATGTCACCCTGACCATGCCCTCGCAGGTGTGGTCAGGCAGACCTGTAGCCAGTCCCTAAGCAGGCATGGCTACAGGTTCCCCTACACAGCTCAGCCACAGATACACAATAAGATACTATTGAAACATTCTTTAAAATATGAAAGGAGCTGGATATGGTGGTCCACAGCTATAAATCACCAAAGGATGAGAGGATGAGAGTTCAAGGGTAACCTTAGGTCTATAGTGAGCTAGAGACAAACCTTCAGTAGTCTCTCCTTCTTCTTCTTCTTCTTCTTCTTCTTCTTCTTCTTCTTCTTCTTCTTCTTCTTCTTCTTCTTCTTCTTCCTCTTCTTCTTCTTCCTCTTCTTCTTCTTCCTCTTCTTCTTCGTGAATCTGAAAATAAAATGTTGAAATAATAAACTATTTGGTTACAGACTTGTTCACATCAGATTCAAAAGTACTTCAAAAATATTAATATTCTTATTGTAATAAAATTATAGTAAACCAAGGTTTTATAGCAAACCAAGTATGATGCCAGCAAGGATGAGGCAGAGGGATCATGAATTTGAGACAAACCTGGGCTTCATAGTGTTTCTGGAGTCTTGAAATAACAATAAAAACAGAGAAAAATGTAATAGCAACTAAGGAAAAGAAAGCAGAGCAATCCAGAGTTGCTGTTGGGCCAGCTTGTTCATGTGACATCATGATTCCCTGGCTGAACATTCGGAAGCCTTTGGTCTGCCACAGCCCCTTTCCTCCCACTCCAGAAAGCCTGTCATGTCTTCTAGACGATCAGCAACCACAAGTATCTCAACCAGCAAACACCCCTTGAGGCTCAGTCTAGACCTCCCAATTGCCCAACCATTTCAAATATGTTTACATCTTGATGACATGAGAATTTCTACCACGGAGCCTAAGGTTCACTTTGCTGCTCAGAACAGAAACATTAGGTTAAAATGCATATTAGCACTGATAAATTTCAAAATATCCTGATGGCCATACCAACAGCCCATGTTTAAATATTAGAACTGTGTAAGCATTCATCAGATCTTTATTGCTAAGACAGATTCTCTGTGCAGCAATAAGGATTCAGTGTCCCTCTGGGCTGGTGTTCTTCACAGACCTACAGTGGTGACTCAGGAAGGTGATTATTCAAACATGCTTTATTTTTAAGGTCAAATGAAGATATTTTAATAATCATTTTACATTTGAATGCACAGACATGCACAGTCACTATTTTTAGTCTGATTTTGTATTTACTGTCTATCCTGTTACTCCCTGTGACTGTGGTTCAATGTTTGTGATCCCTTCACAACTCATGCTAAACTTAACCCTGAATATAGCAGTGCTAAGAAGGGGACTTTAGGGGTGATGAGTCCATGAGAACTATATGCTCTACCATGGACTGATGCTATGAGAAGGGGCCCTAGGGACACATGTATCCTTTCAAGTCTTCTTCCACTGAGCACAGGCATTGGACCACTCTGGAGGATGCACCCGCAGAGGTCTCACCCCAGACTCAACACCAGCTTATCTTGAACTTCTATGATAGTAACAAAAGTAGATGAAGGCAGTTTGTTGACCATACTTATATTTGTAGGAATAGTTGATAGGATTATAAGTTTATACTTAGAGAAATAACGATGGAGTTGGCACTCCCCATACTGTTATATTGCTGCTAGACTCTGATAAATCACACTACTCTCCCCAAGTAAACTTGCAAAGCATTACATTGCAATATGATCAAGATGTAAGATGCAGAACACTAAAGGCTTGAAGGAGAAATGAAGTTTGAAAATGTAGGCAAGTTGTATCTCAAAGATTCAGATCTCATCAAAGCCTAAATAAAACTACCATCCTGTCTTAGAAACATTGGCAGGATGCAGGCCGATATTGGCATCAACATAAATAGCAGAACCTGTATAAGAGGCTGCCGTAATGAAGACATTGGTAAGTTGTTTGTGAGATGCCATTCAAAATGCTCAAGGTGAATCTCTGACCAGGAAAATTTGCAATGTCACCCTCATCAGAGAAGCTTCGTTATGCAGTCAATTACAATTAACATGAAGATTCAAGTCAGAGTAAAAATAATAGGAGTCAATAGAATATGCAGCCCTGATCGAGACATCTCTATCACACTCTCTCTTCCCAAGATTCAGATCATGGCAGAAGAGAAGGCAAAAAGAGTCCAAGAGCTGGAGCTAGTGGATGACTGCAATGAACCAGTTTTCTTTCTTCCAGACACCGTGTGTCAGTTACACACATGAACTCACAGCAGTTTCGAGAGCATATACAAGACATCCACAAGCTCAATATGGACAAAATCCCAACATGGAGAGGAGGCAGATGCACAAAGTCCTAATCCTAACTAAGAAGATAATGTCGATTGATAGCTGCTAAGGGAGGGGGAGTCAGTTTTCTTTAAGGATGTGGCCTTTACTAGATGGGCTATGTACCAGTGGAAGGCCAACAGTATATGGCCAACACAAATTGGACTGGATTGGTTAACAAAATGAGGATACAAATTTGGGTGGGAAGAGAAGGAAGACCTGGGAGAATGAGATGGGGACTCAGAGGAGTGTGGTCAAAATACACTGTTCAAAATTCTCAAAGAATCAAGAAAACAAAACTAGAAAATATACAATGAATATATGTCCTCTAATAATTACATATGAAAACACCTTTATAGCTATTTTTATCTAATTGAAGAAAGAACTAAATAGCTACATGATGTTAGCATAAATTCTAAGGGCGGAAGAAAGACATTTAAATTGCTTGTATTTAAGATGTTTTTCGCTTAACATATTTTGGTTGATTTTCCTTAACTCCAACTTTCCTATACCCTTCCCGCCTTCATGCCCATACATTGTTAATGATAAGTTTGCATCAATGATACTAGAAGAATGAATTACGATTCTTTGCTTGACACAAGTAATATTCAACTGTTGTTTTCATGAGAAACATGAGAACACAATGTCTACAGCTCAAAAATATAGTCACAGAAGTTGTTTGTGCTATAAAAGTTGGCCAGGCAAGTAATTTGTACTTTATTTTCCTGCATTTTGTGACGTCTGCTTTACTTTTGTGCTTTCAGCTTTTAATGCCTGTGTTTAATTTTCTGTAATATTATATCATTTAAACATATTATCTAATATTTGTCACTTCGTGCTTTGTTCTCCTTTGAAAGTAGTCTCCATGACAGTACAGTGAACCTGGAAATGTCCCCACATACATTCTACATGCTAAACCTCTGACATGGCTTGGATGATTGATATGTGTCTCTTGATTTGGATCAAGATGCTCTAGAGTGTTCTCTGTTCTTCTTTCCATGTGACACTCAAGTCACACATAGGAACACTTTATCACACCTGTGGTTGCTGGGTAAATTTCAGGTAAACAATAAATTTATCTTAAGTGTGTCCCCTAAAATACATGAAATTCAAACACAGAAATTCAAACACAGAAATTCAAACACAGCCCATGCCGCTTCATGTTGTTTCCTCTGAACCGGGGGCTCCAGCTCCTACACTTTCTATCTGGGCACTCAGCGTCACAGCACCCATCACAGTGGAACTTCACTGCTTCCTGCTCGGTGTCCACCCCCCTCCCCAGAAGACAAGTCTCCTATCAGTAGGAGCCGCTGTCTGAGCTGTCCACTGCTTCACTCAAGCAGGAACCTAAAGGACATTGAGCGTACCACCTAAGGGCCTTAAAAATTTAAGATCTGAGCAGTCCACCTACAACTTCACCTCTTATATATGGAATAAATCCTTTCTTTACTTCTACCACAACTCATGACCTAATCAGAGACTACAGACTCTCCCTGCTGGGTTCTCAATAGTCTCCTTGTAGCCAGCAGTACTTTTTCTGATATCCGTTCACTCAACTAACTCTTCTTATTGATCCACTAGAGGAGCTCAGGAAAACCACTCTCTTACTGAGACTCACAGGAGGACCCCAGTGAGCTAACAAACCTTTGCCTTCTCCATAGCACTTCCATCCACTCTCCCTCTCACCTGCCACAGACCCCATCAGGCCTACAGCTTCTATGTACCACCTTCCACTTTAGACCTCTACACTAGTACTGAAGAGGTACTTACTCACAGGGTACTCTCTACCCTTTTGTCTACCATCTTTGCCATGCCTTCAAATGTCTGTGACTGCTATCATTCTCTCCCTGCAATCTTGCTATGGACTGAGTTTCTCAATAGCCATGTGTGCACACTTATATGTTTGTATGGTTCAGCTTACAGCATCACCACTGCACTATTTCTCCCACGGGAGTTTAAATCTAAGACAGCATGACATTTCTTTTTGGATTCATTGCCCAAGCATAGTACATTGCACAAATAGCCTTCCAAAAAATATTTGCTAAAGGAAGTAAATTCAGCTAAATTATCTAAATTAAAAGAGTGGATTATATCTATTTAAGATTACTGAATTGGGAGCCGAGTGGTGCATGTCTTTAGTCCCAGCATTTGGGAAGCAGAGGCAGGTGGATCTCTGTGAGTTTGAGACCAGTCTGGTCTACAGGGCTAGTTCCAGTACAGCCTCCAAAGCCACAGAGAAACCCTGTCTTGGAAACAAAAAACAAAAACAAAAAGACCAAGATTTCTAAATTGGGATTACTTATTGAAAGATGTATAAACCCAAAGTTCTAATAAGATAAATAAGAGATATCCCGTTGGTTGAAAATGAAAAAGGAAATGATTCATAAACAAACCATATCCAGAGACGGCAGCTACTTTAAAAGGAGTGAGATAATAAAGAGCAGAGAGAGTCACAGTGGTGGGGAGGGCTAACCAGAAGCCAGAACAACACTGCAAAAGCCACATCCTAAAGATAGTCTATAGCACAATTGGTAGAGGGCTTGCACAAAGCCCTGCATTCTGATCCCAGTGCTCCATAAAACCATGCCTGCAATCCTCGAACTAGAGAGAAGGAGGGTGAAAGTTAACATGCTGGGATCATAAGCACAGTGACTTTATGACAACCGGAGATGCAGGAGACTCTTGAGACTTACAGCTAGGAGATGATATGGAAATGAAATACTAGACCCTATTGTAAAGACAATGGGATAGCTAAGCACAAGGACGGTGGCCCTAAGAAAGCAGTAACTTTCAAGGAAGAAGTCCAGAGGTGCTGGGTTCCTCATGAAGCAGGCAGAAAATCAGGAGCTGGCTCATGTCAAATAACCTGTTGCCTAGAAACAAAGAATAGGCTCACCCTGACTAACCCCTTAAGAGTATATGAACAGAGTATACTTTCATGAAATACATTTAATAAGGGAGTAAAAGAAACATGCAACCAAACAATACATTTGGATGTTTTAGATCACTATTATTAAGGTCCACCTATGACACTTCTTGTCCCTATTTCACTGTACTTTTAGAATCTTTTTAGAACTGAATTATTTTACCATCTTAAAAACTTTTTGGAAATAAATAGGATACCTATAGGCTGTGTAAAAAGGAGTGAAGAGGAAAGGACATCAATGAAAACCTTAGTAGGGAGTGAGAGTCCCCTCCCTGGTGCTTGACAAGCACTTCCCAGGGGGGGTAGCCTGTGACATACCTGTTCCATGGAGGAGCTAAGTGAGAAAAAGAGAAGATCCCCTCATGACTGAGCCAAATTATCACCAGCTAATGACTTTGTTCCTTGACTCATTAATGTGCAAATATGTTATAGGTCAGGAGGATCCAGGGAAGCTTGGAGAACTGGCACCAGTGTGAATGCCTTCCACTTCCCAGATCTCCCACCCACCTCCACCCAAGTCCTCACCCCTACTGTTGAATATGGAATTTTGATATAAATTGAGGAACTTTGAAGTAATCTTCACAGACCTTTCTGTTACTAGGTGTTCCTGTCACAGAATTTCCACAATCTCTCATGCCAACCCTTAGGCACTAAGGGTCAAAGGACATGGGACTTGACGTGCTTGCCTCAAATCCCAAACCCTCAACCAATGGCACTAAAGAAACAAAGTCCTTTTGTTGAGCTCCCCGGAAACAAGAGTTCCCTGAGATATTTTCAACTCATAGCCCTCAGAAGCTGATTTTTTAAAAGAAAAAAAATGAAAAGACAACTGTGACAGTTGTCCACTTCTTTCCTCTTCCTTTTTTCCTTCCATCACACTCAGTTAACAAGTGTTGACTAAGTAAATTCACGCTATTAACCAACCTGGAATCTCATTTGAAAAATAGAAGTTGAGTGTACCCTATTCTTGTCTTTTATACCATTTTAAAAAACTTATTAGACTAGCCCCAAACTGGAGACATTATTTCCATTAAAAAAAAACCCTTACACTAAAATAACTTCATGGAAACATATAACACAAAACAGGTGTATCAAGTGAAAGATGCTGAACAGAAAAAGAGAGTTATCATGTCCCCAAGGAGTCTGAGAATCAGTTCTAAGTACTATTAGAGAGAACCTTCCATCAAATTGCTGTTCAACTTAATTATGGTTTAAGCTGTGCACATGTGAAATTAATATTCAGGATCCTGGTGATTTAAAAAGCAGCAGTAGGCCACCATTTGAATTCACAGACTTGTAATCCATCTTGTCCCACGGAACAACTAAGTACAACATGATACCAGAGCTTGAATTTCTGGAGAAAGAAAGCAGTGGTCCTCTAATTTTCAAAGAATCATGCATGTGTAACTTGAATACAAAAGGATGGAAATTATGTTAATGCAAGGGGGACATACATCCTTCCAGCCCTAAGACAGGCAGAAATCCTCACTCAGTTCTCAAGTCTATTAGGGATGTCACTAGTCACTCACCAATGCTATATCCTTAGGGAGTCTCATGTCTGTCAGAACCTTGCATGGGCAGAGATGGAGATCCCACATGAACAATGAGCCAGACAAAGGCTGCACTGATTGATGCCCCCATTGATAGCACCACATTTTTACCTGCTACTTCTGCCTATGCTTCCTGTTTAACAATGTCCAAGAAGAAATGCCCCAGACCTTCAACATAAATCATCTTCTCTCATCATCTGTGTGGTCTAAAGCATCTCTGGAGTTCAAAGCCCCAGAATGTTTCCCCTGACTTTTTAACATGAGCCAAGTTCCTGAAGGTCCAACAAGCCTCTGGCTGGAACCCTCACATTCTCCTGGAAGTACTGGCATTCTCGTAGTCTCCTCTACCTTGAACACTTTGTGTGTGTGTGTGTGTGTGTGTGTGTGTGTGTGTGTGTGTGTGTGTGTGTGTGTGTAATCTCAGTGTGTTTCAACCCCGGCATATTGCCACAGCCACTCTCAGAAAGAAGTGCTGTAGCAGAGAAGAAAGAGCCTAAGCTTTGACATCTTGCTCACGTTCCTTTACTCACTTGCAGCCTTGTAGCCTTGGTAAGATACTTTGTACTATGCCTCTTCTGTTGTTTTTACATCAGTAAATTTAACTGTATTTTATTTATAGGGTTGTGGGCCACAAGTGAGAGAAGGTGGAAACTGTACAAAACTTCTCCTTCTAGGACTCTTGTGCAAGATATGTTAGTAATTCTGAGTCCTGAGACTCAATAAGTGTGCACGTCACCAAGAATCATGTCAAGAATCTGGAGGTGAGATACACTGTTGGACCAATGACTCTGGAAAGGGAGACAGCCCTGAAGGAAGCTGTCTTTGATACCAAAACACTGTCTGGCTGCTTAATCCTCTTCATCTTCAGCTCAGCCATGAATCCTAGCCCACTGTCATGCTAACCAACATGATGGGGAATATACTATGTATGTTCATCTTACTAATTATTGAATGAAGCACTATTTGACCAATGAGACAGCAAGTTAGACAGGACTAGAAGTCAAAGAGGATTCTGGGAAATGTAGTAGAGAAATCATGATCCAGGCAGGAAGTGACATAGCCAGAAGACTCATATTTAAGCAAGGAGAAACAGGAAGGGTCCCTTCCCCCCCCTCCACTCTTCCTTCAGTGGCACAGTGTGATCCACCGGCAAGGAGGGACACCAATGGAAGGCATCCTCTTTAAGATAAGTCTTATAAAATATATAGATGTCTGATAATTAAGACTGAGCTAACAGATGAGAATCCTAGTTATTGGCCAAGCAGCATTTGTACCTAATATAAGTCTGTGTATTATTTTGTCCATCCACACAACAGGCAGAACTCAGATGGCTTTTGGTGGAAAGATTTATCGTAACAGATAACATCCCACCCTTCCCTAACTGGGAACATTCTAGGCTCAAGCATTCATGGTTTTCTTACTGATATTGTTCTCCGGGTTCTCTCAGAGCTTTCTCTACTTATAGGTCATTTAAAATGTCACCTTTCTAGAGAGCATTTAATGACTATACCTCCCTACAAGAAGTCCTCTTTGCCTTTTTCCCAGCATCCATTCTTTTATTCTGAGTAGATAGCAGATGCTGCAGTGGTCTTTTTTTTTCCTTGTTTGTAACGTATTACTTCTGTGAAACTTTGGCTCTTAAATATAGTATTTTTGTAGGAATTTGTTACAATAAATTTTTCTGCCAAAAGCCGCCTGAGCCCTACTGCCACGTGGGCAGTCTCCACCAGCTGCTTGAGTTCTGCCCACCTAGTTAAGGCCCCAAATAGTACACAGAGACTTATATTATGTACAAATGCTGCTTGGTCAATGACTAGATTCTCATCTGTTAGCTCAGTCTTAATTATCATAAATCTATATATTTTATAAGACTTATCTTATTGGACGCCTTCCATTGATACCCTCCCTTGCTGGTGGATCACATCGCGCACTGCTGGAGGAAGAGCAGAGGGGAAAAAGGGCACACTTCCTGTTTGTCCTTGCTTAAATATGGGTCTCCTTGCTATGTCACTTCCTGCTTGGATCACCACTTCTCTACTACATTTACCAGAATCCTCTTTGACTCCTAGTCCCGTCAAACTTGCTGCCTCATTGGCCAAACAGTACTTTATTCAAGAACAATAAGATAAACATACACAGAAGTAAATTCCCTATCAGGAATGAATGATCACATTTTCCAAGTCTCAATTTTTTAGCTCTTTATGTTGCATTTACACTTATACAAAGTGCAAGGACCTTGAAGAAAGGCAATGCAGAAATGTAAATGCAAGTTTGATGATCTTTTCTTCATTGAAGACCAGGCTAGCATTGAATGATCCTCCTGCTTCTGCCTTCCTAGTACTGTGGTTACAACTTCCAGGTGGATATACATACATAAATACAAACATACATATATACATACATGTGTGTTATACAAATATTTATTATTTCTAGTGATATTTTAAATAAGGGGACTGGGGAGATGACTCAGGGGTTAAGTGCTTGCTATGTAAGCCTAAGGACCTGAGTTCCGATACTCAGCATCCATATAAAACACTGAGGGGCTTCAGATAGAGGAAAAAGGCAGACTGCCCACAGCTTTGGTGGGTAGAGGTTTGCTGACATATGTAAGGTTAAAGAAAAGCCTATTAATTTTGTTTAGATGAGAAATCCATATCATTTGAAGCTCAGACTAGGTAAAGGGATGAAAATGTTGTCCAATAAAATCTGTAGAGAGATTACATCCCTGAACTCTTTTAAAGCCCCCTGTCTTCAGTAATAGCGCAGGAATACCGAAAGGATATTTGGTACTGGAGATGCAGCTTCGTTGGTAGAATGCATGTCTAATCTGTATGAAGATCTGGGTTTGATGCTCCAGCACTGAAAATGGGTGTGGTGGTTCACAGTTGCAATTGACTTAAAAGGTAGAGCAGGAAGTCAAGATTTTTCTCAGCTAGCTAGATTTGAAAGCCAGCTTGGGCTACTTGAGACACTGTCTCAAACATCCTAATATTAAAATTCATAATAATCAGAAATAATAAAATATTTTAAGAATTGTCTGGGCAAATGTATGCCATAATTTTTTGATAAAGTATATGCCACCAGGATTTATAGTAGTAGGTAGCTCATGAATCTCACGTGTCTGTTGTGATTGCTTTAACACTTTTATTTTCCTTATTGTACTTAGATGAATATATGAATTTATTTTTGGTTAAAGCACCTGAACCTAGGGCCTCATTCATGCTAAGCACACCACACCACTGCACTATACTCCCAGGTCCCCACTGCTTTTCTTCATTGAGCTCCCTGGATTAGGATTCATTTCAATACCTGACTGGTACAATTTTTTAATAAGATTCTACTACAAATTCTGGGTTACAATGTGTCTCAATGTGTCTGTTTATAAAGGTTTTTTTAATTTAAAAATGTTTGTGTTAATAGAAACTAAAAATAGCAAATGGTCCCATATTTATATCTCAGTAGTCAGAACACAAATAAACATTCTTGGTGAAAACACATCAGTGCTTCCAATTAAGGCAATATAATTGCATGCTTTGAAGCAGAACAATGGAAGAATCTGACAATCCATTGTATTAATATGAGGCACAGACTTTGGAGACATATAAAAAATAACATTTAATCTTTGTAAGGCATCTGCTTCAATATACTTTTTGCATAACATTTATATATTGTGTGTAAACACACACATTAGATAGATAAATAGATATCTGGATAGATCAGCATATGCTAAAGAACCACATGAAATCTGGGACAACCCACTAATTCACATTAGTAAGCCATTTCCCTGATAATGCTGCAAGTTCTATTGATTTCTCCAGACTCATTGTTTTAGGGATTTTGAAGTAATGCTTTGAACACCAGTACTAAGTCAACTCACTTACCAGGGAGATCTCAAATGACCAGGTGTCAGGGTAGAAGACAATGCCTCAAATAAACTCAAGGGGTATAAATGTCAAGAATGGTGTGTTTTATTCAACATGTGTCTCTATTTTATTATCTCTATAAAATGGAGTATCATATATGATCACAGGGAAAGGCTTCTCTCTCTCTCTCTTTTTCTCTCTCTCTCTCCTTCTCTCTCTTCCTCTCCCTCCCTCTCCGCTCTCTGTGCATGTGTGTGTGTGTGTGTGTGTGTGTGTGTGTGTGTGTGTGTGTGTGTTGCTTGCACCCATACTTATGCATATGGAAGCCAGAGGTTAAAGTCAGATGACATTTGCTATCACTCTTGACTGTAGTAAGACTGTTTGGACCAACAGCTCCCAAACAATGAGGCAGTGACTTCTTTTTAATTATGAAAGCTTAGACTTAGCTTAGGCTTGTCCCCAACTAGTTCTTATAACTTTAATTAACTTGACTCTATTAATCTATATTCTGCCATGTGGCTTATTACATCTCTGCCACACTATACATCCAACTTTTTTGTGTCTTGCTGCTTAATCCCAAGTAGCTCAGATTCTTCCTGAATTCTTCTCTCTCCCCAGAAGTCCTAGCTATTGATCATTCAGTTCTTTATTAAACCAATCAGAAGATGACTTAGGCAGAAACACTGTATTGAGGCAGAGTCTCTCACTGAACACTGAGCTCAGCAGTTGGTTAGACTGGCTAGCCAGTGAGCTCTATACCAGGATCCTTTGGTTTCTACTCCCCATGTTAATATTATAGGCCTATGTTACTATGAACAGCACTTGACATGAGTTCTGGGGCTCTGAAGTCTCAACACTTCACTCTTGACCCATCTTTTCAACCCCAGTGCTTACTATTTTCAAGTGTCGTTTTCCTGTCTTCATTCTAAAATAACTTAAGGAAAAACAATCATCATTTGCAAGTTTATTTGCTAAGATACATGTTTTCAAGATTACTGACTCTTCCTGCAATCGTTTTTTGACTAATATTTAAGCAACCTTCCAATTAGAATGTTCTGACCATGAAAGTCTTAGACATGGAGTTAAAGAAAACCAAGGAAAGGTACAGTTAATATCACCAATTAGTGAATCAAATGTACTAGATAAACATTCGGATGCACTTTAAAAGGTATTAGCTAAGGACACATTATAATTGCTGTTTTCATCTAATATCGTAACAGATACTAAATCCATACCTTGCCTAAATGTTTAAATAAACCTTTCTTTTTCTTTTCTTGTTATGTTTTGAGGTTATAATTTAATTACAACATGTCACTCTTCCTTTCCTCCTTTGAAACCTGTTGCTGATGATTCTGATTGAACACCCCTTGGGGGAGGGGTGAGAAGACACAGCACCAATGATTCAGGCCCTGGAGAAGTCAATGAGTAGCAAAGCATGCTACAGATTCATTTATTAAGGAAGTTAGACCTGCCTTTATACCCCTCCCAAGGTCCTATTGGCTTAGGCAGCTGCATTGTCCTTTCCTCACTTGTGTCTCTGGGTATAAGGAAGGGTTGGCTCAGGGAGGAAGTGCCTGCCTTGCATGCTTGCATGCTCGCAGTTGGGTAGGCTGGCCATAGGTTCTCCTGCAGAAACCCTGCCATGTGCTCATCCTTGCTCTCCCTCAAATTCATGCTCTCTATTCACTAGTTGTCATTGCATGTCTATTATGCTACATGCATGGATGTTTTCAGGACTGATTGGTACTTGGGAGAACCAAGCTTTCCTTTCCCACCTTTACTCAGTCGCCTAGCCCTAGCAACCATCTATAAACATCTGTTCTTACACCCTCAGTAAGTGTAGTCAAGACTGTCACCAAGGAAACTTCTCTTGACAACAGATGGAAACCAAGTCAGAAAAACCACAACCAATCAAAGTGCAGAACTGTGAGGTGCAGCATGACTTTTCAGGGGTTAAAAACCTCTGTAAAATTAACAAAATGATTTTGTTGATCTCTGTAAATTCTGAGAGAAAGTTAGGGGTCCCTATAAATTCTGACAGAAATTTGAAGTGTGATAGGGTTTGAGTCAGGTGTTTGAAAACTTTGACGCTCCTGGGCAAACTGATCTCAAACACCAAGATGAAACTAAAGCAAGGAAGAAATCATCAGGCATCAAATTTTAATTCATCCTTGTCTTAGAGCCTAAGGGTACTGAGTGGTTTAACAAAAGACCACTAAGAATAACATGCTGGAAATACACTCCAAAGAAGGAGAAAGTAAACAAAGGGCCTCAGATACTTCAATGCAGTGCACACGGCTAACAGTATGTAAGGCCAGAAATAAAAGTCTAAAGAGAAGCTAAAAAGCTTTGAGAATTGGCCTTTAGGATGGTGCATATGAGGAAGGGAAGAATTTCTAGTTAAAGCCTTTCAAGATCCAACAGATTATACTTTTGATGGTCAATAGTATTGTCGTGACCTTGACTGCTGCAGAAGGAAAGAGTGGGCATTCAAATATGGCCATGTGCCTGCTCCTTGTCAGTCAGACACCAAGAATAATGATGGCCCAAGCATAGAAGTCCTTTGGCTATATTCTTTGTTCTCTGTGGGAGGAAAATCTGAGAAAGATTTTCTATTATGCCCCAAATAGCATTCTTTCTGGCAGTCCATAATAGGGGGAAAAGGGAAGGGAATTATCAAATGAGGGGGAAAGTTTACCTCAGGGAAAAATGTATAGAGAAACCAGTGCTTTTCCTCTCAATGTTGTCTGGGTCTCTGCTTCATCTGTTAACTCATTGGATCCTGAAGATACTCGCAGATAAGAAGCACGCTTCTATTTTACAGCTGTGAATGCAAAGAGCCAACAATGATAAGCCATTGCCCATGCCCTGTAACTAACAGAAGATTTGCCTGGAAGTCTGTGAAGTGCAAAGACTCCAGTCTCTAAAACATGGTGCTTCCAATACATCATTCAAGACAATGAGGGACCATCACACAGCCCCAGGCAGACAATACCCAGAATCCTCTGGGGGTCAATGCACACTGAAGGTGCATAGCCAGTTTTCGGAATTTTATTAAGAACCTGTGTATGAAGGAAAAATACCCTCAAGAGTGCTCCCAGCCCTTCTCATGACTGTTATAAAGGACCTGAAAGATAAAATGTGGAAAAGATCCTAACTCTTCCTGGAGAGACCACAGCAGCTCAACATGAAAGACTTCATGGAATGTTTTTTTCTTTTCAAGACAGGGCTTCTCTGTGTAGTCCTGGCTGTCCTCTGTCCTGGAACTCACTTTGTAGACCAGTCTGGCCTCGAACTCAAAAAGATCCACCTGCTTCTGCCTCCCTAGTGCTGGGATTAAAGGCATGCGCCACCACCACCTGGCCCTACCGCAGCTACTTCAAAAGGTCCAGGGCATGCCTTTTCAAAGAATGCTCCATCCACATACTTTCAAATAAGGATAAACTCTATGAAAGTAGAACTTTTTGTAGATTGTTTAATAAAGCAGAGACCATCACCGAAATGAGCAAAATGTAATGTTTCGCATTCAACTCACCGGGCACGTTTTTTTGTTTGTTTGTTCTTTTTTTGTTTTGTTTAAGTTCTGATAGGAAAATACCTCTGTCCTCAGGTACGATTATTTTAAGCTCAGTTCTAAATATCCCACCCACCAAAACTAAAAGGAGACACAATATCTGAGGAAGTCTCACTGTAAACTTGGTGAGATTAACCATTCACAATAGAAAGCCACTTGGATGCAGGGTTGAGAAGGGAGTATCCTTTACAGATGACTATGCTCCCATCCAAGCCTGAAGCCTGAGAAACTGCTCGAAGAGTCCATCTTCCCAGCTGCTCCTGGGATATGCTCACAAGATGGTTCTTCTGTCAGGCAGAGAGAGGCTAGGAGCTGCTTTCTATGTTCCAGAGACCACAATGTAAGAAATTTACATTCTTAAATAATGAGCTGAGTAATTTACATCCTAGAAATGTATCTAAAGAAATCTGACCTTGTAGTGTTGGCTACCTTTAATAAAACTATTTCTGACTGATTGTGACACAGGGGCAAGGCCAGAATCTCTCAATTTTTGTTCTTTTCCAAAATGTAATTCTCATATTCAGCTCTATTACCAGCAGCCCAATAAAGTGTGTGGGAGTGTAACAAGACATGGCAAACACTGTCCTGATTGGTCCTCACAATAGTCCTCCAGGCTTGGATGGCTCAGTGGGTAAAGTGGTAACTGGGCAAGCATCCTGCAGGGGCCTGAGTTCAGATCCTCAGTGCTCAGTGATAAGCCAGACATGATGCCACATCTGTGTAACCTCAGCAGTAGGGAACAGAGACAAGCAGATCCCAGGGACTCTGCCAGGTGGTCTAGCCATAATAGTGAGCTCCAAGTTCAGTGTGAGGCCTTGTCTCAATAATAAGTGTGGGGGGGACTGACTGAGGAAGATGCCTAATGTTGGTCTCTGGCCTCCACATGCAAACATGATAATTATCAATGATATGAATGATTGAAATGTTTGAACCATATGTAAATTGAGGCTCTAAAAAGTTAAGGGCAAACCCAATATCATTGGCAAAATAATGACAATTTTCCCTGTCAATAAATCTATTTTTCTACATTTAGAGAGACCTTAAGCTTGTCTGCTTGACTGTGAATTAGTAGTAGTATGTGTTTAAAATTATATGTACTAGAATAGAAGAGATAACATGAACTGCTTTCAGAAGCATTTCAGCTTAGATTCCATGTTCTCATCCTAGGTCTCCATATAAATGTTAATTACAGTTACATACATAATAAAGTAACTATAATTATACATATTACATGTTAGATAAGTAAATGATTGTTCTGTAGATAAAATTATTCCTTCCAGAGAAAATTTGGAAGACTGGAATAGACTCTTTGTCAAAATTCTGAGCACATGGTGTCTATCACTTAGACTCTAGAAGCAGTTCCCCATTTCCATCAGGAAACATTTCCTTCAGTTGCAACACTGAAAATTCTTGGTGCTAGGAAACCATGGGAGGGTATCACATTAAATCATTATTAGACATTAACACCATTCTACAGTCCTATTTAGCCAATTAACTAGAACAATCTACCAGGTCCTTGAAGAACCAGATTGTCTGGAATACAAGCAGGTGAGCTTTATATTGCAGAACAGAGAGAGGAAAAGTGTTCTTAGATTCACTGTGTCTAAAATATACATGTGAATTTACTCAGCGAGGCTCCTCTTGTTCTTGATGAAGGAAACCCCTGGATGCATTAATGCACACAGCTCTGTAATCATGCAGATCTCTTCACTCCCCACCACACTGGTCACACTGTGAAGCCAAGCTTTTCCCTCACTCCCACCCCCACAATAACAAGAGACATTGCAGGCCCGAGGGGCTGTTTCTCTCAGTGCTAACATACATGGATGGCTCTTTAGAGCACAGGTTTCTATCACCTTTGTTTCCTTCTGTTTTGTCTCGAACAATCAGGGGTGTGATGAGGTGGAAATGGCAGTGAAAGATAGTTTTCATTTGCAAACAATAATTGCATATTTGTGGGTAAACAAGCACCTCCATATCAAAGGCAGATCCAGGAGAGGTGCCAAGCATAATAGCACAGCCCACAAAGCATCAACTCCTGGAATCACAACCCTCCTATCACAGATGCTTCCCCGTAAACTCCTCCTGTTCTAGCCTATACTTAAAAGAGAGGACAGAAAATGTGGAAGGTAGTTATTTGGAAATGCATTATTTTTAGATGCATCTTAATAACAATTTCAAGTTTGAGAGCGGAATATCTCAATGTAGCTTCATCTAAATTTACCAGTTATTTTTACCCATATAACTGCACTCCATGTCAAGAAGCAAAAGGTTGTAAATGGTTCTAGAGGATATTCATCCTGACAATACCACTGAGGCCATGAAATTACTCATTGTGTTTACCCAAGTCTGATCAAACAAAATCAAATCACATTGTAAAGACTTAAAAGACCTTCTGCTGAGACATTTACTAAAGAGAAAAACCAATGAACCACAGGTTCCAGTGAGAGACCATTTCTTAGATAACAAGGAGGGGAACACTGCTGAGGAATTACACTCATGGTTACCCTCTGGCCTGCACACAAACAGGAACACACATGTATACAAAGGTATAAACACACACATACAAACATTTTGCAATATTTTGTTCTTTCAAAGCTACCACTATCAAGTCCTTATTATCTTTATCATTACTGCTTCATTACAAATATCTGAGACAAACTGATAGTTATGAAAGTGGTTTAGGGTTTCTGTTAACAAAGGGACTATCAAGTAAAATAAAGAGAAGCTCATTTTAATCTCTAACTTTGTAATACCTTAAAATGTTTTCAAGGGTATAAATTACCACACAACTTTTGGAAACAATTTAGTAATGTGTGTCAAGACTATGAAAAAAATAATCTTTTTCTTTGAGGAAATTTATCTAAATATGAAGGACCACAGCAGGTGATAAAAGTATCTGATAGTATCATTGTTTTCTGACATTGGAAAAAATAATTCCCAATAACAAAAGTTATGTAAAAATGCATCAGCAATCACATTGTAATATGCTCAAGTTCTAGGACTGAGATAGAACCAGTGGGGACAACTCTTGAAGTTAACTGAGAGTTACATATGGTCAAGACACTGTCCTTTAAACAACAAAAATATCAAAACAAAACAACAACAACAAAAAAAGAGTGTTCTTGGGGCTGGGAAAATGGTTCAGCAGTTAAGATCACTGCTGCTCTTACAGAAGACCCAAGTTCCATTCCCAGAACCAACATGGCATCTCACAACCAGCTATAAATCTATTTCCAAGGGATCTAATGCCCCCTTATGGACTGCTTGGGCACCAGGCCCATACATACATACAGACAAAACAATCACACACATGAAATGAAATAAAGAGCAAAATTTTTTAAGTTAGAGTGTTAAAGGAATATGAGATATACTTTTGATGAAGAAAGGTATAGGAAGTAGTATGTTAAAAATGTTAGGCATTGTTAGTTGCTTTTACTTCCCCTTGGTAAAACAACAGACCATAGAAACTTAAGGAAGGGTTTGGATTGGGTTATAATTTTGGTGATACAGTGTATCATGGCCTGGAAAGGAAGAGACAAGAGAGTTTGGAGGCTGACCAAATTGTACCTGCAGGAAGAAAGCAGCCATAGAGAGAGACAACAAAGAGAAAGAGGGGGGAGAGGGATGGATGGATGAATGGATGGATGGACGGACGGACGGATGGATGGATGGATGGATGGAGCCAGGTTCCAAATCACAAGGCTCGTCTACAGTGGTCTACTTCTTCCGGTCTAAGTCTAGCTCCTAAACAATACACAACCTCCCCAAATAACACTACCAGCTGACAGTTAAAGAAAAGATTTTAACTTAAATTTTTGATTAAATTATTGACTTGTTTTGTGTACATGTGGAGGAATATTATGGAGGTACACATGTGTGTTACAACATGATGTGTGTGAAAGTCAGAGGACAGTTTGTGGGAGTCAGTTCTCTCCTTCCACCCTGTGGGTCCCATACCTCATTGGCCTGCTGGTTGACATTTATAAAAGCATATGTTTCGGAGGAAGGGCAATCATTGGAAACAAAATAAAATGAAGTAAACATAGGTGGGAGGGTATCTTCTTGACAGAACTCATGGGACATAAGAATTCCTCATCGGAGTCAAGAGACCATTAGGAGAAGATAAGAAAGACTGGTACTTGCACACAAATAGTTCAGCCACAGAACACTGGGAGGAAAAATAAGTTTTAGGAAAATATTGTGAATACACGGTTCCTTTTCGTAAAGAAAGAGAACTTTTCAGAAACAAATATTTGCCCTTGGCAATGAAATGCTTTCCCTGGCTGACTCAAGTCAAGATGAGGTTACAGACAAGGAGAGAAGAGACAGCAGAGGAAGTCCTAGGTAGCTCCACAATTAAGAAACTTGATGTTTACACCCAGGGGAAAATGACAGAATATTTTATACACAAAAAAATTGATAAGGGAATAAACAAGAAGCTGATTTTGGTAGGAAAAAAAAGAAAGAAGAAAGAAGCACATGATTATCTTGTTAGGCCTCCCTGGGATGACTTTAGAAGATGTTCAGTCTGTGGGAGTGTTTCTGTTACTCCAAATCTGAAGGACCATGAATTGTTTTCCAGGCTCTCGGTGTACATTGGAAAGCAACCATGACCTGAGGTGGTGTTGTCTTTGGAGATTAAGAAAAATGCATTTCTGTGCTATCACTTTTCTGATGCTCTCCAATTATAACCACTTGCAGACAGTTCCCTGTGGCCTTTGCAACTTGGTGACTACTAAATAATTGGAGTTGAGATGTCAAATATTTCCCTAATGAGCTCAAGGTCCAAAGTAAACTCTGGACAGTAAGGTCGGGCTAGCCAGGCATTTCTGGTGAGTCTGCTTCTGGAGATGAGCAAGAGAGGCTTTGCCTCCCAACACATGTGAGTAGTTCCTGAGCCAACAAAGAAAGAAAAGGAGCATGAGGGAGAAAGGACTCTGTTTCTGCAATAGATTAAGAGGATTACTGTTTTAAAAGTGTTATTTCTATCCCTTAAATTCAGCCTCAGAGTTACTGGCCCTAGGCAGTTTGAATTCTCTTCATTGGTAGTTTCCTTTCCTTTGGAAAGGGAATCACTGTAAGCATCCACAGAAATCATGAGTGTGTTGGAGAAGCTCTCTCATTTTTCTACAAAGGCGTATCTGTCACCTCTAAGCACAGAGGTCAAGGCAGTTGTGAACTTAAAAACACAGCAAGCTCCATCCTCCAACAGATGCCCCAGGTTGCTACATGCTCCCTCATGCTTGGGAGGGTGAACCAGAAAGCTTCACAAGTCCAGGCTGGAGGACTTTGGCTCTGTATATTTCTTTTCTAAATAATATAGAATAAAATAAAGTTAGTTAAACCTGAACAAAAAAATTGATGGTGCCTGTTATGCTAAAATTAAGGGTAATAATACAGTGATTAGTGTCTATCATCATTGTCAAGGGGCCAGAGTTACAGGTTTGGTTGAGTCTGTTTTTGAGATTTCTTTGTAGTTGAGGGAAACAACTTCTTACTGGTTGACGTGGTTTTTCACTCATGGTGCCAGCATAGCAACAGGGACATTTAAAAGTCAGCATATTATGTTAGGAATTTGTCCTTGTCTGTTCCTCTTCATTGAAACACTGGTTGGAAGGGAGATACTAGGCACACAGCTCCATTCACAGTGTTTGTTAAACACAAGCTTCCCAGCCATCCCTCCGAAACAGCACATTGACTAAAGAACAACCTTTGCTTAGTTCTTTGTAGTGTAGACACGTTTGAGCTTGTCTCTTCCAGTGCTTTGGGGATTTTCCCAATATAAATTCTCTTGGAACTCAGCTCTCCAACTGTACAGATGTACTGTAACTGACTCTTTGTTTATGATCCTGTATGCAGCTTCCCTTTAATGGGAGTAGACAGATTAGACACACTTCTAAGGGACCTATTGTATATTGTAAGAACTACATGCTTAGTTGCAAAAGAGAAAAAAGAAAGGAAGAAAGAAAAGACCAACAACCCAGCTGTGTAATTTATGGATATCAACAACAGTGCCAGAAATTTCAACATGGAAAGTGGAGCGCTCATCATTCATAACGTTGGCAAGATTTCCTTCTAAATTCCTTACTGAACAAGAATCTCTTTGTTTTCCTCCAATTACTTTTTCAAACAAGCAAATTGAGTGCTGGTGTTAGATGCTTGTTTTCCTAAGCAAAGTCCTCTATTTCACCAAGGAACAGGTGCGACAGACTGAGTGCCATTCAAGGCATTACAAACTCAGTTAAATTCTATTAGCATGCCTCTTCCTTGATCTAAACCCATTACTTCTATGGCTAGAAAAGTTGAGAAACAGTGACCTTTTGACATTACCTGTAAACTTAATGGTGATTTCTTTTTTTCCAGAACCAGATGGTCCTAGAAATAACCAGATCGATTCTCCAATGCATTACCTCCTTACCTGGTGGTATGGGCAGGGCCCACATCAACAATACTTTACCTGACTTCGCTTTACTTTTCTGCAAACTCTCTTGGAGATATTCTTTTAGCAGAATGAACCCTTTAACACCTGGTAGTATATCTCTGGTAGTGAAAAATCAGAAATAAAGCTGTCTTTATAAAGCATCAAGAAAGAGGCACTTTCTTATGAGGCCTTCTCCATAGTCCAAAGATGTTTGAATCTTCTTGAGATGAAACTCCAGGGGAATGAGAAGTAATTTTCACCTTAGACTTTAAAATTCTCTCAGACAGGATCCAAAGGGATTTCTGTTAATTGTGAAAGTATTTTCAAAGGCAAATACTCAATCTTCAAGTATAATTTCTGCATATTGTAGAGAGGTAATCTGTAGAAACTTGTAAGCAGGGCAAGTATTGAGAAATACCTGTTCAGTGGTAGATAGCAGGAGTCAAAAAAAGAAAACACACATACATGGGAAATGTTGCTTTAAAAAATAAAAAAAAAGCCAGTGCTCCCAAATCCATTAAACAGAGGCATTCCGATCTAAATCATTCCACCAGAGCACTGAGAATTCCCAAATGCAATAGATTTTTAGTTACTAATAATTGAGCCTGGACGCATGCCCACAAATTAAAGATAACTTGCGCCCATATCCCATTACTAATTCTTTTAACAAGCCTTCCTCTGAGCATTTTTCACTTTTTAACCTTTTGGTTACTGACATTACATTCACCAGAATAATCCCACAGAACACACTTCAGTCTTATTCCAGGCTGAGAGCTTGGGATGCAGGTATTCAGCGGAATATCCTGGCTCTGACTGATGTTTTCTTCTCAATGCCAACTTCAAGAGTTCACATCTAGGTTGGCAATAATAAGTTGAGATGAGTCCATCTACATCAATATTGTGTAAAATGACAAACTGTATATGCGGAAACCTTTAGGAGTTCCTGTTTACTCATGGATAGGCCAAAATCTGGGAGTTGAGTTGATTTTGTATGAAAAGCCAACAGTTTAGTAGTGACATATATCAATGACAGCTTATCAGTCCACCCCTGATACAGATACAGATCTGGATACAGATCTGCAATCCCAGCTCTTCCAGAGGTTGATACAGGCTGATCTCAAGTTCTAGACTTGCCTAGGCTACTGAGTGAGTCCAGGGCCAGCTGGGAAAACGTAGTGAGACTATTTCACAACAAAAGCTAACAAAAGTAGGCTGGAGAGGCAGCTTAGTAGTGGATCAGTATCTGCCACAAGCAGGCATGGGGCACTTTGCCCCAACTTATCTGGAGATGATATCCCCAAGACTCAGAATAGATCCCTAAAACTAAGCACAGATAGCACAAAATCATAGTGTGTAAATCTATATATAGCTTTTCTCTATATGTACACACACATAGCATATTATTTATAAATTAGGTGCAGTATGAAATTAATAATAAATAACGAAACAGCAGATATGACAAGACAAATTATGAGTTATGTGAATGCTGCCTTTTTTTTCTCCAAACATCAATAAAGAAGGAGAGTGCATCTCCTCAACAAAAGCCCTTAGTGGCCTCTTCTGGCCTGCCTGGTTTGAGAGCGTCACTTGCACTTCATGCTATTACTAAGTAAAACAAAGGTCACTTGAACACAAATGTGTTGTTGTTGGAGTTGATCTCATAGCTGAGAGTGACTACTACATGAAGAACAATAGGTAACACACACAGTGGAGGAGAGTAGGATTACACAGCACTTTGCAGCACCGTGTAGAACAGTGTGCCATTTAGAACTTAGGAGCTTTTTGTTTCTGGACTTTTCTGTATATTATATTTGTACCATGATTGACCATGGTTAGCAGACTTCATGGGAGGTCTTCAGACTGCAGAAACAAAGGTATATCTTGGATCCCTTGCTGCTGATAGACAACACTTCGAGCTTTGACACTCCCAAACATATGCTTTAAACATACCATCAAGCTACGAATTATGAGACTTGTTATAGTTTTTCCACTAATTGACATGAAATTAAGCTACCACCTCTCAGGTGATTTATTGTTTTCTACATGCTCATGGCAATAATGATAACTAAAATTCCTCACAAAGTTAAGATAGAGATTAAATACTACCATGCAAGAGAAGGCATTTTAGTGAAATAGACAACAGAATAGTTAGGATTGTTGCTGAAGCCAAAAGAAGATCTGATTGATGGCAACTAATTCCATGTCAAGGAGAGTAAATCTGGAAACATATTAGGAACGTATTTACCTTTTTACTTTCAGAAGGGGTTTGGGGGGCTATTACATTTATTTAACAAGTCTTTCCTGAATGCTCAGCACTCCCCACTCTTTTGTCAGTCACTGTTTACAAACACTTGGAGCCAGCCATTAAAAACTTTCACTAGTATTTAGATGCTAATTTAAGGGGCGTGGGTGATGTGCAGATAAAGACATGGCCATGAAGAAGGATGTCAAGGAAGAAAGGGAGGGAGGGAGAGAGAGAGAAGGGAGGATATCCCCATTTTGTTGTTGTGTAGATTTTCCCACATTTTCCTCTGTGCTGCCTAGAGGAGTCTGTGTTTTGTTTTGGGGAAGCTTATCACTGTTTCTTCTGCTTACTCACAGATTGTCATACTCTATCAGGTCATTTGTCTTACAGTGGAGCCTCACTCCCTGCTCCTTGGGGCCCCAGGAAATCTGCCATGCATCCAGAGTTTTCCAGAGGCAGGCTTGTGAGTATCACTTTCAGGGAAAGGAAAGCCATCTTTTTCCAACTGGGTGATGCTAATTTGCCTTGACCTGTGGTATGACTTCCCCAGGCTCTCCTTTCTGAGGTTTTAAGACCTTATTCATTGTAGCTTGGTTCAGGATGGTGGATGCTGCTGAGAGACTGGAGAGACAAGATATCTGCACACTGGACACATTGAACACTGGGGAATAATGAATGCTGAGCCTCCAGACACACACACAAAAGGCAATGGTGACCACCTAGTGTAAGGGAGCTAGAGGAACACAGCTTTGCCTGCCCCAGCCCCATGCTCTGTCCCTCGGGTTGGCTAATGAAGGATTCAATGGATGTTTTACCTGTGACAGGTAGTTAAGGAAGAAGAAGTAAGTGCACAGTGCAATCCCAGAGTTCCCAGCAAGAGCTACGGCAGCTGTTCCTCTTACTCTTCTCTGGTCTGCTCCTGCTCCTGGTGGGACACTTCCTCACAGTCTCTTTCTAGATCTGTGGATGTCTATTCCAGGATCACGTGCTTCAGTCCAGAAGAGCTAAGGTCTATTACAAAGTCCTACCTGCATTCTGTACTTCTAAGACATCAACATGCATTCAGGTCTAATTCACTCACATTCCACTCAACAAATGCAGCCCCTACATTTTCCAACATCTCTCAAAAACAGATTACAACAGCTTTCCACTTGGGCTAGTGGGCAGTGAACTAAAAAAATGCTCTGGTCTAAGGATGTAGGGAATTTGTGTAGATTCTTGAACACTTCTCTGCTGCCTGGGTAATCCACACACCACTGCTTGTTGAAAGGTTGTATGGATACAGGCTTCCCCTTATCCTGAACTACAGTGATTGCTTGGAAGGTGATCATCCCTGGACTCTCAGGCCCTTATCAACTAACACAGGAGGAACTTAGGGCAAATTGTACTTAAGACACCTGACTAGGTGAGTTCTCCACCCATTTACGGCCACTTGGGTGGTGTAATTTTCCTCAGGGAATCCTAACTGGGCTTCCATCTCTGGAATTCTAGTGGGTGATGTGGGAGTGGTAAACTGTTTCTTCTCAGTGCATTTCCATTGTAAGTATGTATGTATGTGTTCATGCAGTGTTGAGACCAAACCCAGATGGGAGCCTGATGGCAAGGGGGACTCTACAGGAATACCCCTTATGTGAGAATTTTGCATCTTCATCTTGTTGTAAGGGCCACCAGGCTGGAACATTGCCACCCAGTATGTGTAAGTATGATGATTAAAGATGAGATGAGTCTAGGAGGACTTGGTACATGGCTCAGGGAAAAGAACACTTGCTCTACAAATGTAAGAACCTGTGCTCAAGTCTCCAGTGCCCATGTAAATGGCTGGCCATGGCTGTACATGTGTTTCAGACCTTAACGTTGTGGGTTAGAGATGAGTGGGTCCTGATAGAGAAGTCAGTCCAGATGAAATGAGGTTCTGGGTCAGGAAGAGACCCTGTCTCTAAGGCCATAAGGAAGATAACAGTGGAGGAAGTCATCCAACATCTTGCTTTGGCCTTTCTCCACATGATTACAGACATGGGAACCTGTCTTGACCTGCAGGACATCAACCTGGGGCAAGAGAGTCAGGGATAGGGAATGGAGACAAGAGACGCAGAAAGAATGACCACAAGACAGGATCATGATGGGGAATGTACTGTGTATGTTTATCTTATTGATTGTTAAATAAAATACTGTTTGGCTAATGAGACAGCAAGTAGACGGGACTAGGAGTCAAAGAGGATTCTGGGAAATGTAGTAGAAAAGTGATAACCCAGACAGGAAATGACATAGCAAGGAGACTCATATTTAAGCAAAGGAGAAACAGGAAGGGCCCCTTTTTCCATTCGCCTCCTCCAGCATCAGGATGTGAGCCACCGGCAAGGAGGGATGCCAATAAGGTGTCAGATAAGATAAGTTTTATAAAATATATAGATGTATGATAATTGAGACTGAGCTAACAGATGAGAATCCTAGTCATTGGCCAAGCAGCATTGTACCTAATACAAGTTTCTGTGTATTCATTCATTTGGGCCTAACTCGGGCAGGCGGCTGGCGAAAAGCTCATATGTGGCAGTGGGGCTCAGTGGCTTTTGGCAGAAAGATTTATCGTAACAGGATCAAGTGGCAAACTTTACTTGTCTCAGGCTAGCTTATATAGTCAGGATATGGGGAGGGGTAGAATGGGTTGTTTGTGCATGAGGTGTTAGTATAGGCAGGATATTAGGAAGCCACAAAGAGGATATTTGGCAGGGTAAAGAGTTCATGAGTAAGAGGTCCAGGAAGGGGTTGCCTAGGTGACTGAGCCTGTGGGTGGAGAACTGAATCAAGTTGTGTCTTTTCTTGAGCTGAGGTTCTAAGGAGCTGCTATGTAAAGGTTAACTATGTGGCCTGCCAATCATGGCCTAGGATCTCATGCCCAGCCCTGAGATTTGGCTCCCAACAGGAACCCATACCCACATGCATGCACCATATATACACACAACACACACAAGCACACATAGACACACAAAAGACAATGAGATGAGTGCTTATGAC
Organism: Cricetulus griseus; assembly: GCF_003668045.3. NCBI lineage: Eukaryota > Metazoa > Chordata > Mammalia > Rodentia > Cricetidae > Cricetulus > Cricetulus griseus. The sequence continues at coordinate 10,636,952 of NW_023276806.1, read as the reverse complement.
TGATCTAGTTACTGAAGTAACAAGGAATCACATGCACTACTAAAATTAGTTACTGAAAATAACTCTCTAGCATTGTCTTCCTGGCTTACACAGGTCACTACCAAAACCTAGCAGAGACCACCCATAATGAGAGCTGAAACTTATGCTAGTTCAAACTTACTTGTGTGGATAGCATCCAAAGATTTCCAGTGCCTGGATTTCATAGGATTGTGAATTTATGCAAACCACCAGCATTCGAGGTTAGTGGTGCAAGGAATAAACAGAGGAAGGCGAACAGATAATTCCAGCTGTGTAGCAATTTGGAACAAGTACTTCTATCTCAGATTAATAAAATGGAAATTGTGCTTCTAGAACTATGTTACTTCCTGTTAGTGCCAAATCTCTTTTGCATTTGTATGATCAAAAACTCATAATCCTATTGAGTGCGCACAAAATTGGATAATAAACTTTTCCAAGTGTTATTGTCAGTGTCTGCTCACTAATACCAATGCATAGGGAAAGCAGTATGCATAGGAGCCTTTACAACGAATGCTTTAAGCTCTTGACTCTCCTATTTATTTATTTTTTGTTGTTTTTTTTCAGTGTTAAAACATTGAACAGTATTGGACAAAATAGGCACATATGAACAAAATCGTAATCTGATTAGCTATTTTATGTATAGGAAAAATAGAATTGTTGTTGCATTGCAATTTGTGGTTTGAGATTTGAAGTAAAGTTTGGCTGTAGTTCAGCAATGAAACTAATTTTACTTTTGTCCTCTTCAGCAGTATTGTGATTCTGTTGTGAAGCAAAGGGGTTTGGTGCTCATGGCACCGAAGACTGTGGATGAGGCTGCATTGAGGGAGGGGGGGAGAGACAGGGGCAGGCGGTGATTCACAGGAACCGATAAGCCCACGCTAATTTGTATTTGTTTCTTTATCCCCAAATTGCCATAAGACAAACCACAAAGAAAAGTCTATAAGCTAGCAAACAGCACAGCCACTAACTCTTTCAATGAATCCAAACGCAGCACATCAGAGAAATCCCAAGAGCAAACGAGTCCTTGAGAACATTGAGTTGGTGCTCTATCAAGGAAGGGTGTTCTCTTATGAAGCCTTAGCACAACAGGACTGAGACTCCGGGAAGCAGAAGAAGCCCCCCCACCCTCCACATTCTGAATTTCAAAACACTCATCAACAAGAGGCAGATGCCTGTTTCTTAAAGGGGCTGGATGGTTCTTTGAAAATAAAATAGCTAACTTTATTCTTCTTTTAAATTCACTCTTGGGTTTGTAATTTGAGAAGTTCCCTCAACTTCTGAACCTGTGGCAGGCAGTCGTAGAGCCCTGCAGATTGGGAAGGGTTGAGTAGAGGTGAGACTCGGGGAAGGGCATTCTGTATCATATCCCCTCCTCAACAACATTCCTGCATTAGCTATGTGCCAGTCACCCACCACATGCTTATCATACAGATTGTGCTTATGCCTTCTAGACAATGATGGAAACCAGACATAATTTCTTTTTCGTCTCACTCTGGAGATGAAAGAAAATTTGTAATCATTAAAGACAGGTAACTGTGCCACAATAGCGCCACAAGAGTAACTTAGGTAACGGTAACTCGGGGAAGCCAGTGTGTTCTGAGGCTAGCATTTACAGAGTTCCATGCCACTTTACTCTAGTGACTTGATTCACTGAATTCTAATCCCAAAGCTCAAGCACTTTGCCTTTTTTAGTATTCATTACCCAGCAATGTTTTTTTTTTCCTTTAATGCCAGCATAGAGAAAAGAAAGAAATTTAACCGATGGGGATAATCAATTTGCTAAATGAAAGGGTTGAAATTTTGCTTACAATTAAAAAAAAAAAAAGCACATGATTTTTCCCTTAAGCAGGGAACAAGAGAGAAAACCAGACGGAGATCTGAGTGGACACAGAGAAGAAAAGAAACAATGGGCTATCATATCTCCTGCAGTATTAAGTTTTTAATCTCTTACCAGGGCAGGCAATTCCTCTCTGTCGGACAGTATCATCCCAGTGCAACTACCCAATATCTTTCTGGCTTCCTGCGACCCAGGTCATAGCCTGTTTCCCAGAAATCTGGGCCCACTGTACAGTGTGTTTCAGGGGAGAAGAGGAAGCTAGGTCATTCATTTCACCGCCCTCATTCCATGCCCTTCAAGGTTTCAGTCTGATCCTTTTCCCTTCCTTCAAACAGTCTGACTTTATACCGTATTCACATGGTGCACAGACATAGCTGTAGGCAAAACAACCATAGCCACCATAAAATAATTAAAAAGGTAAAAAAAAAAATATGACTTCCAACACACGCTGGTGAAATCCATGACTGAAATACGCTTCAATAGAAGAGCCAATAGAATCTGACAGTTTCATATGAATTCTTGTAAACGGAACGTCTCATATTAGGAAATAGTCTGATATTTTATCCCAAGATTCCACAAGTCCCATTTTTTCCCTTATAGGAAATTTTAAAGGGGGAGAGGAGGAAAGAGGTTACTAAACGTAACAGGAGAGAGACTTCAACACTATTGAAAAGACTCCAGCTATGAGAGCTCTCCATCAGCATTGAGGGACCCTGCGGGTTTTAAGTGAAGCTCCTTCCTCCCGCATGATGGGGGCGCTCATACACGAGGGCCCAGAGAAAGTGATTAAATAATACTGTATGTGCTCTAATGCGTGGGCAAACATTTGGCTGAGAATACACATGCCTTCCCCACATTAGTGTGGGGCATTCCATAGGCCTACCATACGGCTCCGTTGTGTGGAAGGATCCACTAGAGAGCTCCCGTTATGTGGGAGAGCTGAAATACGTGCCGCTTTTATGCAGGCAATATTCCATTTTAAAATGGTTTCCAATCTGGCTCTGAGCAACCCCCTCTGTGAACCAAATGTGTTCGTTACCAAATATTCTCCATGGTTTTCCTCCAAGGACCATGGCAGCCTCCAGGTGTTAGTAATGGCCTATTCAGACAAAAGCCAGCAGTTACCCGCTCTTAACCCAAGATATGCTTTCTCCTTCCCCTACTCTGCCTTCACCGCCTTCATACATCTGCTAATTACATATTTGTAAATCTCTCCTTTTATCTCCCCAACAGATGCATGCTGTGATGAGAAACACCGAAGCACGAATTAGAAGCAACGATGGTTATCAGCCTCGTGGAGGCGGATGGGCTTCCTCCCATCGCCATGGAACACATGGAATGCCAGGGAATGGTTGGCTGGGGAACTCTTCCACAGTGTCACAAACACTGGAAAAGAGAATGCAGGAGACTGATGAGCAAAATCCTGAAGCAAGGCAATCTGCTACCTCCCGCCTCTCAGAGAGGATTGCCTGGTCTGGTTTGGAAAGTCCCCAGGCTGAGAGGAGGTGAACAGAACAGGACGTGAGGAGGCCAGGGCAGACTGGGAAAGAGAGGCTTGCAGTGCCCTCGCAGCCATTCTATTAGCAGAAGCTTCTCATGAACCCCTGTCCGGCTTTCATGTTGGTGAAAAGTCATCATTTCCCTCATGGACTGGCATAACACATACAGAAAAGTAACAAAAATTGGGAGGGGGCTCAGAAAAGAGGAGAGACAATAGCTTGAAAACTGTAAGTTCGGTTCCTGATTATCCTGCTTTTGCCAGATTAAGTAAAACATTTCAAATTATCAACAGACATTTTGAAATTGCCCGTTCAGGCTTCTTACAGACAGGGCTGGTCCCCAGTCCAGTCAGTGGTGAGGTATACATGGAGCAATAGCACATAGGGACAATGGCCATTCAATGGCCATCAGGTACCAGAGCTTCTAAATTGGCCAGTTTCCTGTGTCAGAAGGGCAGAAGAAGCACAGTCACAAAAAAAATTTAAAAATTAAGAAAAGACACCTAATCTGGTCAAGGAAGGGACAGAACAGAGTGGCTACATGCTTATGGGTGTATCTGTAATTTCAGCAATGTTTGTTCAGTCAAAAAGATTGTTTCCAGTCTACCAGAAAACACTTCAATAAGCTGAGATTACAACCCCCAGATCTTTCTTTCTTTCTTTTTTCCAGGTTAACGTGAAATAAAGAGTTTTCCTTAGCAATAGTTCCTTTGCTGTCTAAACACCAAGGACTATGTTCTGCTTTAAAACCAAATCTAATGTTTATCTCCTAGTACATAAGTATGGTGACAAAATTGGATTTCCAATTTTCCTTCTTTGTTCACTTTTCTGCAATTGATCACTGGCCCGAAAATATAAGACTGCGTGTGGTAAGACTCAGAGGCAGAGGCAGGTAGATTTTTCTGAGTTTAAGGAGCGCTTGGGGCTACCTAGTAAGAACCTGTTTCACAAAAACAAAAACAAACAAAACCCAACAACCCCAACACACAGGTGAAAGGAGAGATGCTAGCTGTCATGTTCTATGGTGGTTTTCATTACTTTCTTTTCTTTCCTTCACTTCCAAGCTCCTCCTCCTCTCCTATGATATCAGCTCCATCTTTACTGTGTGCTCACATAATTTATGCCTCATGTCTTTACAACATCTGATTTTTTTTTTTGCTGTTTATTAAGTATGCAAATGACACTACAGAGGAGAAAGTGGGCAGACTGGTAGCTCAACAGGCTTGATTTTGATGTTGCCATTTCTGGAAAACAGCATCCTGGGACCTGAGATGACTGAGTGAGGGAGACTGAAGACATCAGAATGTCAGGGTATCAAATTAAAGGACAGGGCAGTGCTCTGAGCCCTCTCCGCGTACTGTGTTAAATGAGAATGCCAACAGGCAGGAAAGCTACGTGAAGATGAGACAATTATCCACAACCCAAGTCTTGTCTCACTTTACATGGTTAAAAGGACAACAGCATTGCTTTGGACACAACACTTTCGTTGAGAAACAAAAAACTCCGTTTGTTGTACTGTATAATTATTTACTTTCAGTTCACTTAATTTGTGGAAATGCCTATGAATAAAAATAGTGTCCTAGAAGCTAGCGTTCGTGTTAGTTTTAATGTACCACAGTGTTAAAAATCAAGGGATTTAGCTTTGGTCCAGTGTCTGCAGAACATTGCAGTGTTCTGGAAAATAATTTGTTCCTTACAGATGAAATCTAGAGTGTGAGAAGGCTACCAAAGGATAAAGCATCACTAAGATTTAATTCTTCAACTGCCCTGCCAGAACAATTACCTCAACAACGTCTGTATCAAAGAGACTGATGATGATATATGCTAATTTCCAAAATAAATGTATCTGACCCAGTGTTTCTTGATTTGTTTTCCATTGCTGTGGCAAAATAACTCAAAAATAACTTTGTGAAGGGAGAGTTTATTTGGGCTTACAGTTCTGGGGTACAGTCCATTGTGGCAGGGGTTCACAGTGGCAGGAGCTTAAAACAAGTCACATTGGACCTACAGTGAAGGAGCAGAGAGCACAGAAAAAAAAAGCTAGTATTCCCCTCACTTTTTCTGTTTTATACAGTTCATGGTCTCTCATGCAAGCAATGGTCCCACCCACAATTAAAATGGACCTCCTCACAGAAACTGATGGAATTGATACAATCACCCACATAGGTGCCCAGTGGACCATCTCAAGGATAACTCCATCCTGTCAAGTTAACAGTCCTACCCACACACCCTGTGCCTTCACTAAATGGCTCTAGACTGGCAGCTTCTTTATAAATTAGGATGTCCCCTCTACTTCCAAAACCCATGGTTACCTGTACTCTCCACTTCTGGAGACTCATGGAAGACACAAGGAGGTGATTCCATATGGAGAGTGAACAGCTTTCTGTTCAAGGTGATGAGCTAGTGAAATAAGCCCAGTTGCATCAAACACATAGTGACACAGATTAGCTCCATCAGTTAACCCTTTTCAGCTGTGATTTGTGAACTTGGGACATTCCAGTAGGAAGGAAGCAGTCTCCTAACACAAGACTGAACTGTTAGTAAGTAGAGCACATTAACATTGGCCAGGAGATCAGCAACCTGTGTAGGAAGATAAGTAGATAGACACATACATACAGATACATACATACATACATAGATACATGGGTGGATGGATGGATAGACAGAGAGGATAGATAGATGCAGAATCCTCTAAAATCTGAAAAACCAGGGTTCAAGATAGAAACATGGACCCTTCTGTTATATATTTCTCTTTTAAACTTTTTACTTGTTAGACAAGAAGACCCTCAAATTTTTGTTGTCAGTCATTTTAAATTTAAATTAGAAACAAGCTTCTTTTACATGTCAATCCCAGTTCCCTCTCCTTCCCCCCTCCCCTGCCTCCGATTGATCCCCTATTCCATCCTCTTTCTGCTCCCCAGAGAGGGTGAGGCCTTCCATGGGGAATCTTCAAAGTCTGTCATATCATTTAGAGCAGAGACTAGGCCCTTCCCCTTGTGTCTAGGCTGAGAGACTATCCCTTTATGTGGAATGGGCTGCCAAAGTCCATTCACGTACTAGGGATAAATACTGATCCACTACTAGAGGCCCCAGAGATTGCCTAGGCCTCTTAACTGTCATCCATGTTCAGGGGGTCTGGATCAGTCCTATGCTGGCCTCACAGACATCAGTCTGGGGTCCATAAGCTCCACCTTGTTCAGGTCAGCTGTTACTGTGGGTTTCTCCAGCCTGGTCTTGATCTCTTTGCTCATCACTCCTCCCTGTCTGCCACTGGATTCTAGGAGTTTGGCTCAGTGTTTAGCTGTGGGTCTCTGCTTCTGCTTCTATCAGCTACTGGATAAAGGCTCTAGGATGGCATATAAAGTAGTCATCAATCTCATTATCTGGGAAGGGCATTTAAGGTAGCCTCTCCACTATTGCTTAGATTGTTAGTTGGGGTCATCTTTGTAGATCTCTGGACATTGCCCTAGTGCCAGATTTTTCTTCAAATGTATAATGGCTCCCTCTATTGTGGTGTCTCTTTTTTTGCTCTTCTCTATTCTTCCTCTGACTCAATCTTCCTGCTCCCTCATGAGGATGATTAAGATATCAGTCTTTGAAACATTTATTCAGTTTACATACCAACCACAGTTACCCCCTCTCTATCTTCCTCTAGCTTCCCCCTGCTCCCCATTCCTGTCAACTCCCCATAAAGGGCAGGGACTCCCATGGGGAGTCAGCTAAGCCTGGCACATGAAGTTGAGGCAGAACCAAGCCCCCACTCTCCCCACATCAAAGTTGAGCAAGGCATCCCACAATAGGGAACAGGCTTCAAAATGCCAGCTCATCCACCAGAGATAGATCCTGGTCCCACTGCCAGGGCCCCCACAAATAGACCAAGCCACACAACTGTCACCCACGTGCAGAGGGCCTAGTTCTACCCCAGGCAGGCTCCCCCCTACTGTTGTCTCAGATTCTGAGAGCTTGTTATCAATCTTGTAGTCAGAGTAGCATAGCTTCTTTGTATTTTGGAGAATGCAAACAGCTTTTGGATTCTAGGAGAAGTAAAAGAGGGAGAAACATGAGGAGATGGAGACAAGTATGACATGACGCTGTCCCTTCTTACCAATCATAGTCCTGCTTAGCCAAAGAGAACCTCCTTTCCCATCCAGAGATGGACCTGCCACAATGTGAAGAACACATAACTCACAGAGGGGACTTTTCATATTCCTCCACTGTGACATCTGTAACTCCACATGGATGTCCACTTGATTGTTCCACGAAGTCCCCAAAATCTCTTGCCTCTTCTAATACAATACCTTTAATTAAAGGACAACTTGAGACAAATTCTGTAATGTTCGGACAGCCTTCATGGCTAAAGATAATGCAGATGAGATATAATGTCAGTACTATGTAAGTAACTTACGTTGGCTTGTTAAGGTTGTGATGGAATGCTAAAGAGGGGATTTAAAAAAATGCAGCCTTACCCTGGACTGGGATGGAATAGGAGATGGAACTCCTGGAATGGCCTGGGTCTTACAGCTTTGCATGACAATAGGGCCCTGCCAGTCAGTCTCCTGATTGAATAACAACTGTGTCTCTTTCTCCAACTGGACATCACCCTACAGACACAGTGGCTTAACTCATAGAGATGACAGCTGTTCTGGGCAGCAGGATAGCTCATCAGAGTGTGCCTCTAAGAGCAAGCACAGCTGGGCTGCCTTGTCAACAAGTTCTGATTTCCCTCCAAGGTCCTGTTCTCTATAGGTCTCTAGCTCTGGTTCCAGCTCAATCCTTACCAGCCCTTGCTAGCAAGTCCCCAGATTACTCTCCTAGGAAGAAAGAGTTTTCAAATACCTAAAACCACACAGCTGGACAGCTGTGGCATCCAGAGTTTCTCTTCATTGATATGGCCCCTCCATGGCCTGTTTTATGACTGACTAATCCTGCCAGTTGATCTCTGATTCTCCATGTTCACCACAATGGAAGTCAGTGGTGACTAAATACCAATTCCCACTTGGCTCTCAGGTTTCTCTGGACTGTAGACCATTTCATACACCACATCTCCTTCCAGTGTGCTGATTACCATCACCCTATTAACCATTACTGGAGAATAAAGCAACTCTCTTCATTATACTATTTTGTAATTCCAAATCAAGACCCCAAGAAAATAATATGAAGGGAGAAAAAGAAAAAGAAAAAGAAAGGAAGGAAGAAAAGGAAGGAAGGGAAGAAAGAAAGAAGGTAACAAGGAAGGAAGGGAACAAGGAAGGAAGGAAGGAAGGAAGGAAGGAAGGAAGGAAGGAAGGAAGGAAGAGTTAATGCTCAGCCAAAGCTATGGTGAACAGGAAGAAACAAAGGCTATTTTGAAAGAAAGCCTATCCCATTAGTTCATGGAGAAATGAAACGCTTGTCAAACAGGCCTAAGGCCCTGAAGTCTGCCCCTGGAACCATAACAGTAAACACTAAAAGTGGTAAATCACACTGCCAAGACTAGTGGTCAAGGACACAAACATGAATCTCTGTGAGAGATTTGGTAGTTTTGGGCATTTGGCACTTTTTAGTTGAAAGGGCTCTGTCACTGGCTTTTAGTGCAGAAATGGGTGAAAATATATTTTTTTAAAATAAACACCAGTGGTTGGATATCCATTTGAACGGTGTGAATGACCTGAGATTTTAAGAATCATCATTGTCTGCCTTGTTAGACCCAAGTGCCACCCTGTGCTTCCAGGCAAACTGTGAACTCTGTGACTTCTCTGAATCCATTTTAGCTCTCTGATTTTAGTCCTTTGATTTTTCTATTTGTGATTTTCCAAGATAGAGAAGTAAGATGATTTTTTTTTCACCATGATATGTTTTGAATAAGTTATGGAAGAGGAATTTCAGTGGCTTCCTATTCATCTGAGGGTCTGTGACCTTTGAACCACCTCAAGCCTTTCTCTTCTCTCTGAGGTGGGGGTAGGGGTGGGGGTTGGGAGGTCCTCATCTGCTTCCAGTTCTCAGGACCTGCATTCTTCAGATTTCAAAGTTAGCAGTGAAACACACGTCTACTTCTCTAGTGAACAGGTAATTCTGACAGATGAGCAAACACTGTAAGAAGAAATAAACTTGGCAGGATTAGCTCAAGGCTCACTGAGCATGTGTGATGTCCATGTGTAACATACATGGCCTCTGGTAACACCATTCTGTGAATGGAGTTTTCTCTCATTTTCTCAGAGCTCACCTGAACTTGTCAAGTAAGGGTTCCATTCAACTCTGCACTGTCAATCAAGGGTTTTTCTACATCTGAGTGACCATTCCACTCCCAACACTATAGACTCCTACCTACTCTCCTATATTCATTTTTTCCTTTCATTCCTTCAAGAAACAATTATTTCTCTGTGACTGCAGTAATTTCTTCAGAAGGGCACTTTTTTTCCATTTGAAGAGAGACTCTTTTCTCTCCCACTCTGGGAAAAGTGCTGGATTTGGTCTCTGTGTTTATGCTGAATGAGAAGTAGAATAAATTACTAGAAGAGGTACAGCTGAGCTTCTACAGAACAGTTGTCCTGGGTGGCCTTTTTTAAAAAAACAGTTACTCATTAGTTGGACTAAAGAGCCAAATAGCCATATTCCTTCTGTGTTCATGGAGTCAAGCTTGCTTTAGTAAACACCTGTAGAGAAATATCACCATTTCATGCTTTCTTCAGAAATAACACCTAGAAACTACAGTGAAATACCACTATCCACAGGAAAAAATTATTTTACAAGATAATTGTTCAAGCAAGAAAAGTGTTTTGTTTTATAACTTGTTTTGGAAAACATAATGTGGAATTGTGTAATAGAATTCTTTTCATAAGCACGATCAGGAGTATGAATAAGCTTTCTATAACTACATATCTTTGTTTAAGTTCTATTTCAGTAGAAATTCTTTTCCCCACCATGAAGTTCTAAGATATTTATTCCTACAGGAATTAGAGAAAGCAACTAGAAGACTATTTGAGAAAAACTCTTTAAATTTACTTTTTAATATTCTCGCCACTAAATCATAACTACAATAAAGAGACATATGTTCTTTTGTAGTTTTGGTTTTTGAAAAGGAAAACATTGAGTCAGGGAAGTTGAAAAGCACTTACTAAATGTCTATTGCGCATCTGGTACAGAAGTTATATGTGTAAAAATCTAAAAAATAGAGAATTATCCATAAAAGACATTGCCATTAATGGTTATTTTGTATCCTCCACTACTTACATAAGATTAATGATAAATATTAGTGAGATGATATGGCTTCTTCAGCACATGAATACTTTGGCATCATTTCATGGCTTAGCATAACAAAACTTAACTCATGGTCATGTAGCTGATTCCTCGATGCCTGGCAGTTTTAGCCAGCTTTCCATTTACAGACAAAAGCAGTTCTCAGCCATGACTCTGTGCCTTCCCATGCATTCTTGGAGGAATCCTTACTCATCTGAACAATATAGAAACAAAAGGAGTAAATGTGTACCACTGTCCTTGAATGCCCTTGGCTAGAACTCAGTCACATGGCCATATCTAAGCATAAGGGTTTACTGGGCATGCATTTTAGTGGAATGTCCAATAAAAGAAGAAGAAAATGATTTTAGTGTGTTGGAAGCTCTGTGATGACTTATTAGAAAAGAACACTCAATGGATCTAGAGAGTCAAACTGTAAGATTTGGTTAATACCACCAAGTGGAGTCATAAAGGACACAAACTCTTCAAGGTATTTGAGGGATACTATTCTTGCATAAGTGAATTTAAGCATCAAAAAATTAAACAGACAATTTTAGAGAGTCACACTAAAGTGGTCAATATATAAAATTAATAATAATCCAAATAAAAGTGTGCTGTAATATGTCTGCCTTTAACAAATGTGAGGTAAACGATGTATGGCAAGCTGCACACAGTCAGTAGCTGCATTCCATAATTTACTAGTGTAACATACACATAAATTTGTATGCCATACGTATATAGATACATTCCCAATACTCTTGGTATCATCACATTAAAGTAAACATTACTCCACCTTTTTCCTGCCCGTGTGATGCCCACACATTCCTCACCCATGCCCCTGACTCTAGGCAACACCCATCTACTTTATGTCACGTTGGACTAGTGTTCCTGTCCTTGGATCTTATCCAAATGCAAACAATGCTCGTCTCTGACACACTCTTTCACTCATTACTGCTGTCTTTGGATGTATCCATGGCCTTGCATAATCAACAGCGCCTTCCTTTGCACTATCCAAACATAGGCAATCTTCCTGCCTATTTGTCTGTTGGTATACATTCAAGTTATGCTCAGGGTTTCTGGGCACAAATAAGCCAATTGTGAATATTTGCAGAAAACTCTTTTTATGGGCCTGTGTATGTATTTTGTTTGCATAAAAATATAGTGCATATGAAATGAATGGACAAATCAAAACCTCATCATCTGTTTTGGGTATTTTTGTACCTTCATTTTGGTTAATTTTTCCACTATTTTTAAAGCTATATGGTTGGTGGTTGTTATGAGTTTTTTTTGTTTTTTTGTTTTTTTGTTTTTTTTTTTTTTTTTTTTTGTCTTCTTCTCTGCCCCAGTGTTAGTTATCAAACCCAAGGTGGTGTACTGGGCAAGTGCCCAGATATCACCATAGTTATCATTGAAGAATTTGAGCCAACCTTCAAATAATTTACTACTTCAGCTATACTGTTATGATCCTTATGAAAATACATTTCCAATTCCTTCCTGAAATTTTTCACCATTACCATAACTTGTAATGCATTACATAAAAACACATCCAGTCATTGTTTATTTTTACTTAACAATAATGTTTGGTGCAATTAAATTATAAAAGATAATTTTTGTTTTCCTTTAGTTTGTTCATTTTCCAATTCCTCTTGTCTCCTCTCCTAACATCCTGATGTTAACATCATGATATTTAAAATGTTCTTCAGAGAGAGAGTTGCTCCTAGGGAAGACTTCCCTTCAACTTTCTGTGTCTGAGAAAGCATTGGTTTTCCTCCACTTTTAGAAGAAATTTAATCTAGACACAGAATTCTGGGATGACGCGCTCCCCCTGTGGAGCCCCCCACCCCCCGTGTGTGTGTGTGTGTGTGTGTGTGTGTGTGTGTGTGTGTGTGTGTGAGTGTGTGTGTGTGTGTGAGTGTGTGTGTGAGTGTGTGTGTGTGTGTGTGTGTGTGTGTGTGTGTGTGTGTGTGTGTGTCCTTCCTCCCTCCCATTTGGCTTCTCTCTCTTTACCTGTAAACTTTCTAAAAGCTGTCTTTCATTTGACTGCTTGCTTGGAGGCTTCTGATGAAGTTTGCTGTCATGGTCCTATGTCTTTGTGAGCAGTATCTCATTTCCCTTCTAATTGCCTTCAAAGTTACGCAATGCTACTTCACTATCCAGAAATCTTAGTATGAAGTTCTCAAATGTGAATTTTATGATATGTACCAGATTTTGGTGTTTTCTAATCATGTTTGGTTGATTTGCTTTGAGTTTTTGGATAATTTTGAAAATATCCAGCTGTAATTTCCACAGCTCTCTCTTCTTCCAGGAGGCCAGTCACACCAGCACTGCCCATTCACTATTGTCTTAGTAAGAACCCTTTCTAAATCCTCATTTCTCTCACCCCGAGCCTGACCCTCTGTACTTTGAGTTTTTGTTTCTGTGATCTATTGGCCTCTCTTAAATATCACTCATGCTTTTCTTTGCTGTGTCAAGTCTATGGATAGGCCCTCACCCTAAAGGCATTTTTATCTATGATACTATGCATTGATTATTTATTGCATTTACAAACAGTTCTGCCTAGTTTCTCTGCATCAGCCACTTGTAGGATGTTGCTCACAGGCATTTTTTTCATTGCAGATTTTGATGTATAGTCATAATTCCTTCAAATTTTGGTCAAAACATTCTGACACCAGTGTCATAACTGAGTCCAATTCTGAAGACTATTTTTCAGTATCTTAAAAAAATGATTCAGACTGCTGTTGAGATCCAAATATCTCACACAGTTCAGAAGATAGTGTGGTGAATATTTCTGTGTTTGCAGATGAGCGTGTCTTTATCGACAGCCTGTTAGTGAGGGGCTTGTGTTAACTAAATTAATCAGAATCTGGGCGCTTTGAGATTTGTGGCAGTGGCTAGCCTACGCTCACCGCAGGCTTCAGATTCCTCTAGTGATGCTTTTGGTCTAGAGTATGAGATTGTTGCCTAAGGTGATTGTGAGCGCTTGCTCTCCCCTTGGTACTGTGTTTTCCCTGCTCCACTCCTCAGAGAGGCTCTGTTTCTCCCAGCTGTCCCAGCTGCACTCCACTTTCATTTTCATTCAACAGCTGTTAGTCTAGTGGTAGGGGAGACAGGGGCGACACTCGCTAAGATTTTAATTAAGCCTCAAACTTGGGTTACTATAGAGTCTGTGGGTCCAAAGGGGTTCTATTTATTCTTCATAACTGACTTCTTTCCCTGTCATAATGTTGAGCCTGGAATTTCTTCTTATTCTTTCATATGGAGAGTGCCATCTCTAAAATACCCTTTCAGCAACTACAGCAGATTCACTAGTACTGTAAAACTGCCCTGCTAATGCTGTTAATGCTATTCTTCACCACAGCCACCCACCCTCAAAGACTCACCTCTTGAGCCAAAGGGAAAAACAGGGAAGATGGCTGCATGGGGGTATTCCTAGTTCCCCAGCACCACCAAGTGAGTACCATGAGGAAACTTGTTTGAGGGTTGTAAGAAGCTTCCTGCAATAAATCCAGAAGATTGCAATATCTGAAGTCCTCAGAGACGTCGGCTCCATGGCAGGCCATAGACCACCTTCATCAGCTTGTGTTAGCTGTATTTTCTCACTGGTCTTGTGTGAAAACACGTAATGTTCTTGGAGCATCCTCCGCACCAAGCCCCACTTCTCTCCCATTTCCACCCCTCCTCTATTTCCCTTGTTTCCCCAAATGGTTTCTCTTCTGCTGTCTTGTGATGTGCCCATCTCTGATTTTTATATTTCCACAAAGTCTAGGACACACACATAAGAGACTTTCTGAGGATGACTTAATTCTTTTGATATCTCCACTTCTGTCTATTTTTCTTGCAGACAACACACTTTGTTCTTTATGGTTGATATAATTTTTGTTGTGTATATACACAACATTTCCTTTATCCATTCCTCTGTTGATGGACAACTGAGTGGGTTCCATACCTTTGCTACTGTAAACAGTGCTGCAATAAACATTGGTGAGCAGGTCTCTGTTAGGGATTTCTTCCTGGGTCCTGTTGCCACTTTAGCCCCAAAATAACACACAGAGACTCTATTAGACCAATACTGTTGGCCAATGCCTAGGGTTTCTTATTGGATAGCTCCGTCTTAAGTATTAACCCATAACTACTAATATATGTATTTTTACAGGGTCTTATCTTACCTAGAACTCCAGACTCATGCGTTCTCTCCTCCCAGGATCACATGGTGACTCCCTTCTACATTTCACAGAATCCTCCTTCTCTCCTAGTCCTGCCTAGTCTCTCCTTGCTTCCCTATTGTCCAACAGTGTTTTATTCATTAACCAATAAGAGAGACATATACACAGAAGGACTTCCCCCATCAGGTATCTCTAGGAACAAACTTTGAAGCTTTGGGTAAATACCCAGGAGTGGTCTAGCCAGGTCATATGGGAGTTCTGTCTATAGTTTTATGAAGACCCTTCATACTGACATTTGTAACAGTTTGGTTATTTTTCTGTCCCACCAAGAGTGTACAAGAATTTCCCTTGATCCCATCCTTACCAGCAACTGTTCTTTTTCATGATATATTTTTGACTTGCATTTCTTTCATAACTAAATCAGGCTGGCTTTTATGGCCACTGGTGGCATCTTCCTACTGGTTAGAAAAGGCCTGGCTATTGTTTATCTCTCAACTGACTCCTTATCCCATTTCCCATTGCAGTTCTGTCATACTTAATGAACAGTCATCAATATGCAGTTTGCTCTTTTCATTTTTGGTGATGTTATAGCCAGGCTTTTCCATTCCTAAGCAGAAATAGAAGCTGACTTGTTTACAGGAACAGAGCAGTAGCTTCTTTATTCTGTACTTTTGAGAAATATTACTTCCCTGTTTTCTCTATTGCACTGTTTCTAGCAAGATATATGTTGCCACTCATACTATGGTCCCTCTATAGACAGCATGCCTTTCTATATGACTTCTGTGATTTTTTTCTCACATTTTCAGTAGGTTATTTCATGGTGTTTTGGTAAAGGAATTTCCCTATGGAAATTACTGAAGTCCTTTGATTTTGTAGGTTTGTGTTTTTCATCAAATCTAGACACTTTGCCAATTGTCATTCAGTGTGATTTGTGTGTTTTCCCTTCTGTGCCCTCTCCCTTAAAGACCCTGATTATATACTTTAGGACTCTCAGAGTGATCCCACAGCACTCTGATTACCGGCTTCTATTCTTCATTGTGGTTTTCCTTCAGTCTCTTCATCTTTGTTCTTCATGTTGGATAGTTTGTGCTGCTACATACTAAAGTTCAGGGATCTTTTCTCCTGCAGCATTCAATCTACCATTAATCTCAACCTAATACATTTTTCATCTCAAATGTAATACTTTCTACCTCTAGGGAAAGTTTGACATGATTTTTAAAAACATTTTCCAAGTTTGAGTAACACATTTTGGATCTTCTCTCGCTTTTGAAATCTATGGGACATAGTTACATTAACCATTTTAATGTCCATGTCTGTTAATTCTAATGTGTTTCAGATCTGGGTTGGTTTCACTTGTCTAATTTTTTTCTTCTCATTATAGATTCCATTTTTCTTTATTTCATGACTAGCAATCATTAGCTGCATATCAGAAATTGCAAATCATGCCTTGTGTTATGTGGGACTTTTTAGAGTCCTTTAAAGTCCTCATCTTTGTTTGGGACTCTGTTAAGTGACTAGAAAACAATTAGATCTTTTTAAGATTCATTAAGATGAAGTAAAATAGTAGTCCTGGTCTACTTCCCCTTTTCTATTGAGAAAATAGCATTCTGAGTATTTACACTGTCTCTGGAGTTTTCCTGAGTTTCCACTCTGGCTGAGAAGCAAGTAGGATATTCAGTGCTGTGTGAACCACAGGTGCTGTTACTTCCAGTACTGTTCCTTTCCTGGCTTCCATCAGCTTCCCCAGATTTGTTAGCTCAGCGAGTTTCCCTGAGTATTCTAAGGTAGCCCTGCCCCCATGGTCCTGGATGCTGGGAGGTTTTGTCTTTGTTCTTGTTGATTCCCCTCTTTCCTTTCTAGCAATAAGTAATGTGAACTTAGACTAGGCTAATATCCCTAGTCTCTTAGTAACTCCAAACTCTAGAAGTCTTCTCATTACCTCCTGGGGCCTGGGTTCTCCCTCTGGAGTCCTACATCCTAGAATCATTAGGCTGTAAATTGAGGCCATGCTATAACTCAACTCATGTATCCTGACTTAAATATCAATTCCCTTCATTGTCTAGTCTTCAATTTATTTTAAAAAATAGTTCAATATGTTTTATCAAATGATTGTTCCAAATGCAAAGACAACGTTCATGGTCTGTTACTTTATTTTAGAAATTAATTCTTAAAACATTTCTGTTGTATACAAAATGATCTGCAATAATAACTACTATAACCTGATATAATCATGGGTGTATTAGTGGCATGAATGTTATGGAGAAAACCAATTACCTAATTAGCCATAAGGCTCATTTCATAGGAGAAAACACTTGCTTGGTCATGCCAATCTGGCAAAGAGCCCATGGTTAAGGTGCTCACAGGAGCACCTATTATTATTATTTTGGACATGGTTTTAAACTCTCCTCTCAATTCTTTTCTTTCTAGCCATATACTCATGCAGTTTTCAAACATCATTACACAGATTTCTTTGTGTACTGTACAGTGGTTAATGGAGAAACCCACTACTCATCAACATTAAGAGAATAAATGACTGTGGAGTGACCAGCCACAAATGAGACATCTATAACATACTATTCCCCCAAGGCTTTAGGACCATCACAGGAGAAGGTTATAAAGATTTTCTGGGAAGACTGGAGCAAAACAGTGTGTTCTGGCCATGACAGGACCACTTGTACAAGATTAAACCAGCCAACATTCTAGCATGAAGTGGGTAGGGGTTCCTGTGTGCTCCAGCACTAGCCGAGGAGCTTTAGACATTTGATGGCTTCTGGAAAAGGAAAGGTCTGTTTTCTTTAAGGGTGTGACTCCTAGCAGATCCACTATACCCCATTAGATAGCTCCATGCCTGGCAGTATATGAAGAGCTCAAATTGGAGTCCATGAGTTATTGAATTTTAAAAAGTAAATAAAAGGAGAAGACAACATAAAACGAGTGTGGGTAGAAGTGACATAAAAGAAGTTAAGGGAAGGAGATTGTGAATATGATCAAAATACATCATATGAAATTCCCAAAGAATTAACAAAAGCATTTATAATCATTCCCTGAACAATTAAGTTTTTCATTAGAAATGTTTATGTCAAGAAGAAATAATGAGATGTGTTAGTTTTAGCACTAAAGCAGTTAATCATTTATTGTTATTATTTGCCACTCAGCTTTTCTGCCTCTTTTTTTGATGGTGTATAATCCCTTTGAGGAATCTATCTTTCTGGATACTTCAACAGTTCTTTTGGGACTTCTCTCCTGGCTCAGATCATTGAAAAGTGACATCTAAGTGCAGTGGACTTTGCTTTTGTCTTAACATGAGTAAGATTAGGAAATCTTCATATATTTAAGAACCATTGGCATTTTCCTTTCAGTGCATTATAAGTTCATATTGTTGGTCCATTTTTGGGGGGAGACTTTTGTCTCTATCTCTATTTCTTAGCCTCTTTACGCAGTTAGGGGATGGCTCTGTCATTTGAGGTTCCAGTTGGATTGATTGTTTGTCCATTGAATTTTCCCCTTATTTAAGAATTCTTTTCTCAGCAGAAAATATTTACCTTTAGGTTGAAAACATCTTCAATTTAGTAGATTTTTGAAATGGAAAAAAATCTACTCGATTCAATTTAACAGACATCTGTAGAACATTCCATCCAAACACAAAAGAATATACCTTCTTCTCAGCACCACATGGAACTTTTCTAAAATCAACCACATACTTGGCAACATAGCAAACCTCAACAAGTACAAAAAAATTAAAATAAATCCCTGTCTCTTATCAGACCACCATGCTTTAAAGTTAGAATTCAACAACAACACAAATTGCAGAAAACGTATTAACTCATGGAAATTCAATAATGCCCAGTTGCATCATTCATGGGTAAAGGAAAAAATTTAAAAAACAGAAATTAAAGATTTCCTAGAATTCAATGAGAATGTGGACACAACATACCCAAACTTATGGGACATGTTGAAAGCAGTGCTAAGAGGAAAGTTCATAGCACTAAGTGCCCACATGAAGCAATTGGAGAATAGTCACATTAGAGAATTAACAGCACAACTGAAAGCTTTAGAACACAAAGAAGCCAACGCATGCTGGAGGAGTAGATGCCAGGAAAAAATCAAATTGAGGGCTGAAATCAATAAAGTGGAAACAAGGAGAACAATATAAAGAATCAATATAACAAAAGAGTTGGTTCTTCAAGAAAATCAACAAGATAGGCAAACCTTCATCCAAACTTACCAAATGATAGAGAGTGAATATGAAAATTGATGAAATCAAAAATGAAAATTGGACATAACAACAGACACAGAGCAAATGCAGAGAATCATCAGGTCATACTTTGAAAACCTATATTCCTCAAAATTAGAAAATCTGAGGGAAATGGACAATTTTCTGGATACATTTCACTTACCAAAATTAAATCAAGAACAGATAAGCAACTGAAATAGACTTATAACCCCTAATGAAATAGAAGCAGTCATCAGGAAGTCTCTCAACCAAAAAAAAGCCCTGGATCATATGGCTTCAGTCCAGAATCCTATCAGAAATTTAAGGAACATCTAATACCAATTCTCCTCAAAGTATTCCACACAATAGAAGCAGAAGGGTCATTGCCAAACTCTTTTTACGAGGCTTCAATAACCTTGGTACCCAAGGCACACAAAGACACAACTAAGAAAGAGAACTACAGACCAATATCCTCCATGAACACTGATGCAAAATACTATATAAAATACTGGCAAATCAAAAATCTGTAACCCTACTGTATACCGATTACACATTGGTGGAAAAGAAATCAGAGAAACATTACCTTTTACAATTGCCACAAACAACATAAAATACCTTCGGGTAACACTAACCAAAAAAGTGAAAGACCTGTACTGTAAGAAGTTTGAGTGTCTAAAGAAAGAAATTAAAGAAGATACCAGAAAATATTAAGATCTCACATGCTCTTGGATAGGTAGAATCAACATGGTAAAACTGGCAATCTTGCCAAAAGCAATCTACAGATTCAATGCAATCCCCATCAAAATCCCAACACAATTCTTCACAGACCTTGAAAGAACAATACTCAACATTATATGGAGAAACAAAAGACCCAGGATAGCCAAAACAACCCTGTACAATAAAGGAACTTCTGGCCAGGCTTTGGTGGCACACACCTTTAATCCAAGCACTCGACAGGCAGAGGCAGGTGGATCTCTGTGAGTTCGAGGCCAGAGCAATTGCCAGGAGAGGCTCCAAAGCTACACAGAGAAACCCTGTCTCAAAAAACAAAAACAAAAAATAAAAAATAAATAAAGGAACTTCTGAAGGCATCGAAATCCCTGACTTTAAGCTCTATTACAGAGCTATAGTCCTGAAAACAGCTTGATACTGGCACAAAAATAGATGGGGAGACCAATGGAATAGAATTGAAAACCCTGATATTAACCCACACACCTACAAATACCTGAATAGTGACAAACAATCCAAATTCATACTTAGGAATAAAGAGAACATCTTTAACAAATGGTTCTGGCATAACTGGATGCTGGCATGTCGAAGTCTATCACCATGCACAAAACTAGTCAAAATGGATAAAAAACCTCAACATAAACCCAGCCACACTGAACCTATTAGAAGACAAAGTGGGAAATACCCTTGAATTAATTGGTACAGGAGACCGCTTCCTAAACATTACACCAGTAGCACAGACATTGAGATCAACAATTGATAAATGGGACCTCTTGAAACTGAAAAGCTTCTGTAAGGCAAAGGACACAGTCAGCAAGACAAAAAGGCAGCCCAAAGACTGGGAAAAGATATTCACCAACTCCACATCTGACAAAGGGCTGATCTCCAAAATATACAAAGAACTCAAGAAGCTAGTCTCCAAAACAACAAACAATCCAATTAAAAACTGGGGTACAGAACTAAACAGACAATTCTCAATAGAGGAATCTAAAATGACTGAAAGACACATAAGAAAGTGTTCAACATCCTTAACCATCAGGGAAATGCAAATCAAAACAACTCTGACTTACACCTGTCAGAATGGCCAAAATCAAAAACACCAATGACAGTTTATGCTGGAGAGGATGTGGAGAAAGAGGAACACTCCTCCACTGCTGGTGGGCGTGCCAACTTGTAGAGCCACTGTGGAAATCAGTATGGCGACTCTTCAAGAAAATGGGAATCAGTCTACACAAGATCCAGCAATTCCACTCTTAGGCATATACACAAAAGAAGAACAGTCATACAACAAGGACATCTATTCAATGATGTTCATAGCAGTACTATTTGTGATATCCAGAAACTGGAAGCAGCCTAGATGCCCCTCAACTGAAGAATGGATGCAGAAAATGTGGTACATTTACACAACGGAGTACTACTTAGCAGAAAAAACAATGGAATCTTGAAATTTGCAGGAAAATGGATGGAACTAGAAGAAACCATTCTGAGGGAGGTTACCCAATCACAAAAAGACAAACATGGTATGTACTCACACATATGTGGATTTTAGACATAGAATAATGGATTACCAGCCTACAATCCACACTGCCAGAGAAGCTAGTAGACAAGGAGGACCATAAGAGAGAAATACATGGTCCCCTGGAGAAGGGGAAAGGGTCACAATTTCCTGAGCAAATTGGGAGCATGGGAAGAGTGGGGAGAGAGTTAGGAGAATGGGAAGGGGAGAAGAGGAGGGATGCAGACAACATGAGGGAGCAGAAAGGTTGAGTCAGGGGAAGAGTAGAAGAAAACAAGAATGGAGATACTGTAATAGAAGAGACATTTTAGGTTTATAGATAAATCAGGCACTAGGGAAATGTCTGGAGATCTACAAAGACGACACCAGCTAACAATCTAAGCAACAGAGGAGAGGCTACCTTAAATTCCCTCCCCTGATAATGAGATTGATGACTGACTTATATGCCACCCGATAGCCCTCATCCAGCAGATGGTGGAAGTAGAAGCAGACACCCACAAGTTATCACTGAACTGAACTGGAATCCAGATGCAGAGAAGGATAAGTGAAAAGCAAAGGGGTCCAGACCAGGCTGGTGAAGCCCACAGAAACACCTGACCTGAACATCAGGGAACTCTTGCTCCCAGGACTGATAGCTGGGATACCAGCATGGGACTGAACCAGACCCCAGGAACATGGGTTTCAGTGAGGAAACCTCGGAAATCTACAGGACCTCCTGTAGAAGATCAGTACTTATCCCTAGCATAGGTGTGGACTTTGGGAGCCCATTCCACATAGAGGAATACTCCCTGAGCCAAGACACACAGGGGTGGGCCTAGGCCCTATCCCAAAGGATACGATAGACTCTGATGACACCCTATGGAAAGCCTCACCATCCATGGGGAGCAAAAAGAACATGTGATAGGTAGGGTTTTAGTTGGGGGGTGGTAAGGGAGGATGGGTGAGAGAAGGGAACTGGGATTGTCATGTAAAGCAATCCTGTTTCTAATTCAAATTTTAAAAGTTGGGAAAAAACTAGCCAAGAAAAAAAAGACAAAAAATTGTATAAAGTGATATAGTGGTCTGAAATCTCCTTAAATTCATGATATTTACAAATAGTCCAATCTATGTGATAGGAAGGGGTTTCAGTTGGGGGGGGTGGGGAAAGACAGGAGGGAGAGGGAACTGGGATTGTCATGTAAACCAATCTTGTTTCTAATTCAAGTAAAAAATTTTAAAAAATACTGGCAAGTCATATCCAAGAACACATCAAAGAAATCATCCACCATGATCAAGTAGGCTTCATTCCAGGGACACAATGATGGTTCAACATATGAAAATCTATCAATGAGATCCACCATATAAACAGACTGAAAGAAAAACCTAATGATCATCTCACTACATGCTGAAAAAACCTTTAACAAAATCCAACACCCCTTCATGATAAAAGTCCTGGAGAGATCCAGGACAACAGGAATATACCTTAACATAATAAAAGTAATATATAGCCAGCCAACAGCCAGCATCAAATTAAATGGAGACAAACTCAATGCAGTTCCTCTAAAATTGGGGACAAGACAAGGCTGTCCACTCTTTCCATACCTCTTCAATATTGCCCTTGAAGTTCTAGTAGGAAATACCCTTGAATTAATTGGTACAGTAGACTGCTTTCTGAACATTACACCAGTAGCACAGACAC
Source organism: Cricetulus griseus (assembly GCF_003668045.3). Lineage (NCBI taxonomy): Eukaryota > Metazoa > Chordata > Mammalia > Rodentia > Cricetidae > Cricetulus > Cricetulus griseus. The sequence goes on along the minus strand of NW_023276806.1, from coordinate 10,614,087 downwards.
TGAGTTTGACAATTAATAAATGGGACTTCCTGAAACTGAGAAGCTTCTGTAGGGCAAAGGACACAGTCAGAAAAACAAAACGCAGCCCACAGACTGGGAAAAGATATTCACCAACCCCACATCCAACGGAGGGCTGATCTCCAAAATTTACAAAGAACTCAAGAAGCTAGTCTCCAAAACAACAAACAATCCAATTAAAATCTGGGGTACAGAACTAAATAGACAATTCTCAATAGAGGAATCTAAAATGGCTGAAAGACACATAGGAAAGTGCTCAACATCCTTAGCCATCAGGGAAATGCAAATCAAAATAATTCTGACCTATCCCAAAGGATATAACAGACTCTGAAGACACGTATGCAATGCCTTACCCTCCCTGGGAAGCAGAAAGGGTTTGGGGAGGGCAGAAAAGGAGGGGAGGAAGAGGGAACTGGGATTGACATGTAAAACAATCTTGTTTCTTATTCATATAAAAAAATGGAGGAAAAAATCTACTGGATTCTTAGTCAAGGATGGGATTTTGATGCTCTAACATGTAAAGGTTTTCCTCAATGTTTCTTTTAAGTACTGTCGTTTTGTTGGTATGACGTTTTACAAATGAATGCCTTGCATTTATTAAAATGATCTGTCCCAGTCACCCTAGGCATGATGCTTTCCTTCTGATTTCTCACAGGATGGACAGGGATGCATCATTTATTACAATTGCATGATTTATGTGATTTTATGTGATGCTGTTGCATGTATTTCATGATCCCTAGCTACGTTGCAGATCACAGTCTTTCTTTAGTTCCATTAGGCTGCCCACATAGCTCTGGGGATACTTCTGGCTCTGCCTCCCCAATGCTGGGAGTATAAGCATGAGCCACCATGCCTGACTTTTTATGTGGATGCTGAGAGAGGCATGTCTTCATGCTTATACAGCCACCACTCAACCAACTGAGCCACTTTCCAGCCCTTATTACAGGTCACTTTGCTAAAGTTCATCAACATGTTCCTATTTGCTTCGTTGTTTACAAGATATTTTCTACATATTTTTCTATACTCTTGGTTTCCTAAATACTAAATGCATGTTGGACAAGTAACATAATTTTTAAATATTTATCTCCTTACTCATAAAATAGTTGGTTTGTGAGCGTTCTCTCCTGGAATCTTTGACAACACCTTAAAGTAGAGACGGCTTCTTTACAGGTAAGGAAGGTAAGGCACAGAGATGTAAGCAGCCAGCTTGTGTTCAAACAATTGCTAAGTGGCAGGTGTAAGTTTTGAATGCATGCTATATGAGTCCAAAAGGAGGGTTTCATGCCTACTAAGATGATTGTGGGCGCTAAAGTAGGCATCCATGTCACAGGACATACTTGGGCAAAACAAAACTGAAACAGAATGAAAGACTGGAGGAAAAGCCCATCAAACCCCACAGGCAAGCACTCCAGGGTAAATTGGAGCACATACTCCAAAGGGACAAGAGTTCCAGTTGTAATTGAAAATCCTCTCTGTATCCATCACATAACTTTTGAGATGTATCTCCTTTAAGTTTTGAAATGGGGAAAATGTTAGCTTTATTTTAATATATTTTTAAATTCAAGATTGGTAAATATTGAACCTTAGACCAGCTCCACTGACAGGGCTGCAATATCTTCTTGAACTCCTTTTATGATATGAGCAAAATGAATTTCTATTATCTCTTGTTTGTTCTAACTCCTGCCTTAAAAAATAAAAAAAACAACAATTCTTTTTAAATTAGTAATTTTCACTACCTCATACAATCTTCTAAATTACTTTTTAGAGTGCTGGCTATTAATATTTTAGGTAGCTTTGATGTTTTACTTTATAGTCTTCAATTTTATTTTACATTTCACAGGTTCCTAGTTGCAAATAATCCTACAGGCAATTTTCTCACACTGCAGCTATTCCTTGAAAGATATGCTAATATGGCAAGGCACTTGTGATACCGGGGGTTAAGTTAATCACCCAAAATGAGTTGTATTACTGTCAGTGGTGTATAAAGACATCCCATAGCGAGTTACAAGGAAGGCTAGCTTTAAAGCCGCTTTTCAAAATCTAGCCAAAGCTGGAGATGAACAAAAATACGCACTTATTTCAAAGTCTATTGAGCTCAAGAATCAAACATTTGTTATTTCTGGTCTCAGAGTTACCCAGTATAAATAAAAGGATTCATATTCTTTACAAAATTTAATTACCAGGAAAATTCATACTGATCTCACACTCTGGGTCTGAGTAAGACAAACACTGCATTGCAGTCTCTGTCTTCCTATTGATCTGCCACAAAAGGAAGAAATCACTATTTTGTTCTCTGTTTGGCTGAACCCCCATGCTGGATCTGGAAACTTAGAAGGCAAATTGCCTTGCTCTGCCCACTTGGAGAAAGTGACTTTCGCAATCTAAAAGTGACTTTTGCAGGGATTCAGGAAGGGTGTGTGGCTGTGGATACAACCATCTTTCTTTTGCATTGTTTCCCTAAGTCACAGGTTATGTGAGCAAATTGGGGCCCAGCCCATTGTTTATTTTCCCTGTCTTAGAAATCCAAGTCACCTAAAGACTATTTTATATCAGCCTCGTGGACAATGAAGATATCATCTGTTATTCCAGAATATGATTTGTGACATTCCTGACCATTTCTTTTTGGGGAGGGAATTAGCATAACTCACCTCCAGTATGCTCAGATAGATACACAGCCATGCAGAAGCTCCAGATCAAGAAAATCTTCTACAGCTAAGTGTACCATTGCCAGCCCTGATTCTTATTGGTAGCGTCATATGTGTGGCCTTAATGCTTTTCAGTATGGGCAGCAGATTAAAGACTTTCCAGAGACTTAATCCTTTCTGTCACAGGGGTACTTCTCAACAGACTGGCTCTTCAGAGGCCAACTGAGGTAGAGTTCAGAACTGCATTTTAAACAGCCACACATCTGCATTTGTGGTGATTGAGATTTCCCTTTTCTGTCTGGCAAAAATATTGAAGTAAGATTTAGCTACGATGCCTGGGATATGCATTTTTATGAGAGAAGAAATATATTGTGAAAAGTGTATTACTTCACTTGAACAGATCAAGAGAGCAAGAAAGAAGAAAGGTTTACCAGGAACATAGTATTTATTTGCCATGCATATTTGATGTGAGTTCATTAAACACGCAATAGAAGTGTCAACATAAAGTGTTGTTTAGATCAAGCTATGAAAACAAACTGCCCCGATACTAACACTGAAACATGCTAAGCTGTGGTTAAACATAAGCCTTTATTTACTATATGATGAAGAAATACTTTATGGACTATTCTTAAATAAGCATCTCCTTAGCCTAATTGAATTTGCCTTTTATTTTTAAAAGCTGATGAACCAGATACTCTGATAGTATGGATGGCACTTTCACTTTCTATGTGTTCACAATTTCGCAGATTTTTCTTTCTTCACCTCTTGGCATGCGGTGGTAACTATCAGCAGTCCGGGCCTAACTTGAGAACAGTTTCTCAACCTACCTGGGTCACGGCCAAAGCTAAAGCCATCAAGGAAGCAGAGCACATTGGTGCTCTTTAAGGAGCACATTCACTAGATGAAGAGTATATTTGAGGGTGGCATAGCACGGCACCCACTCACAGGCAGGATGGACCAGAGAAAGTAAGCTCAGCAGGGCCCATTCTCAAAAGTAAAGTTCAAACAGGAATTTCAGATTGAAATGCAAGTATCTCCAGCATGCATGGCGGCTGTGTAGTCTTCCTGGTATAATTCCTTTGTAGTTTTCATTAACACAATGCAAAGGTATGGAAGAAGGAGCCTATTACTATCCTTGTGTCTGATGCAATATGGAAGAAAGCTAAACCTACAGTAATTAATACTGACTATCCCTTTACTGGCAGTCTTATGGCAGGCAGCTTTTGAGGAAGAAGGTTAACAGAAACAGTGTAACATCAGAGTTTTAAAACCTAATCTTTTACTTCCTAAATGATTTTTTCTGCACAGCCCTTCAGAATGGAGGAAATAAAAACAGCAAACACAGATGTTAGCATCTGGATATATGAACACTCTGCCAACAAAAAGGAAAGCACTGGTATTCATTTAAACTCATTTCTAAAAGTGCTGACCGCTATAGTCAAAGGCCATTTATACACTCAAAACTATTCATGTAAAGTAGATTTCTTAGACCTTAACATTGTACTTTTGGTTACTTGCTACTTTGTGATTTCCAAAGCTCCTGTTGATTGAATTGTTGTCGTACAGTCCAAGACACTGATTCCTTTAATTATTTAACGCTGGTCTGTATCCTTGATGTATGTGGATCTGCTCGCTCAGCATGTTCAGCTGAAAGGTTCAAATGAATATACATTTTGAAAGTCTCAAGAGTTGAAAGAAACAGGTATAAACTCTAAAGCTAAAGGTATGACTGTAAAGCTAATTACTCTATAAGTAATAATCTTACTTTAGTAGTAGCTGTCAAGGTAGTTTTTAGGGAGGAATATTGGAAGAACAAAGTCCTTGGTTTACAATGTGTGTATAGGGAGTAGAATCATGAAAGCAAACAACATGGATTCATTATTTTCCATTCTTCTTTAGATGTTTTCTGTAAACTTCCAATTGGTGTCTAAAGTAACTTCAAATTGAAAGCCTCCTGTTAGTTTTGGATTCTAACAGATAGAGACAAAATGTGAAGAATTTTTCTCTGGAACAGCTCAGCCCCCACCCCCTCACACACATTACCACTGCCAAGCAACAAAGCATCACAGAGAATTTCCTGGTTGTTTCAACTGGGCCGTGCATTGCTAGCAAACTAGCATGCTAGGAACACATAATAAACATGACGGATTCTTCACATAGCGTCTCTTTAGAATATTCCACTGCTCAAAAGCTGAACCAGTTAGTGATGCTAAATACAGGCTACATTATTTCCAAATTAAGTAGTTTCTGGTAAAATTGCTTTTCCTTCATGGATGGTGTACTAGTGAATATAGAAATTCTTTTCAATAAGAGGAAATTGATCAAATATTGTAGAATTCCCAAGCTATGTAAAGATTGAAAGATTCCAAGGTATGTACTCATGTTCCACCATGATCTCCACCTGTGATGTAACTACTTCCTCTGATTTGAAACATTCCCACTGGGTGGACACAGAGAGGCTCGTAGCACTCCAGGGCATAATGAACTTACAAGGCTCAGGAAACTCATGAAAGTTACAAGACTTATGAAATCCCCCTCATACGTTTATAAACACAGTAAGACAACTGCTGAGGACAGCAGATTCTCTGGTGCAGCTGCCTTCAGGTTGTGTAGATGCTCCAGGGATGCATATTTTTTGAATTATCGCCTCTTCTGGCATAGTCCTTTCACGCCACTTACACCCCTGTAATCTCTCACCAATGCTCCCGTGAGCAATCTCAATAAGATAAGCTCACTGGTACACCAAAGCTAGTCTTGGGAGCAATGGTTTCTCTGGTCTGTTTTTAATGCTTCCTACAGCTTGAGTAGACATTTGTTCATAGCTCCCAGGGAGTCACATGACACAGCCTCACCCACCTGTCCCTTCTCTTCTGAATACTCAGATCCTTCACATAGCTGCCTTTTTTTAGACTGTGATATAGTCATGTCAATCAACCAAGCTGTAAGCCTTCAAGTTGTGCTTGATAGCTCTTCTTTCCTTACTTTCCATGCTGCCTGACCATAAGCCAGCCTCTTCTAAAACAGAGTCCAACTGTAGCTGCCACAAAATGTAGTATGAGCAAAAGATGGACTGTTAATTAGGGAGATGGAGGTGTGGATCGCTTATTACTTTTCACTGATGGTAGATCCTACTTGGTTTCAAAAGCATAAACCAGTCTCAGAGCAAATATATATATATATATATATATATATATATATATATATATATATATATATATATATAATATATATATATATATATGACTTGGAGTAACACAATCAGGCACCCTTGGAAACATTGCTTAACCTCATGAAACATTAGGAGCTCAGCCCTTCCCGTTTTCCTCCAAGAAGCTCAGAATTGCAAGTCTCTCCAGCCAAGGCTCCAGTCTCTGTAACTTCTTGTTACCTAGGCTCAGAGATAAGAGGTTTGCACTAGGTATCTATGTAGCTTCATGTCAGTAGCCAGTAACTTCCATTGCTGCCTTCACAGCTGAAGTCAGTCTTACCAGAGTCACCCACAAATCCTTAACTCAGGTAGAACATGGCTCAGCTTATACTTTAGTGAACCCACTCACTCCCCTTTCCTGGCTTCTAAATGAGTAATCCAGTGATTGACTGGTCCTTCTGGTTCTCCTTCCCAACTTGATAATTCTTTTCTTGTGTGCTTTTGAAGCCAGATTTTCTCAAGGTTCAGTTCTTAACATTTAGTCCTCTCTGCCCTTTCCTTCTTCCCTTGTCCCCTTCTTTCCTCCCTCCCTCCCTTTCTGGAGACTGAGTCGCACTATGAAGCCTGACTGTCCCGGAACTTGCTGTGTTGAACAGGCTGGCTTTAAATTCTTGGAGATGGGCCTGCCCCTGTCTACTGGGTGCTGGGATTAAAGGCATGTGCCACTATGCCTTGCTCTTTCCTGGTTTCATTTAGGGCAGACCACTCTTGGGACTTTGAAGGAACTGTATCTTGTTGATTTTTGTGATGAAGTATTCACTTTATTTTGAAGTTTCAGGTTGTTCTGTTTACCAGATTGCTGTATCTACAAGGCTGACTCTCTCCTGATGAGTGCTAAGCACATGAATCCCAAACAGAGATCACATTATCTCCCAAAAAAAATGTCCATTTCTTCTTAGATACTAATATGAAAGTCTCTTCAGTCTCCAAAACATGAAATGTGTCTTTCCCTTTCTTTTACCACAGCTTGCCACAAAATTAGTCAACTGGTACTTAGAAATCTCTCCCTTGGGAACTGGGGAGGTGGCTTAGCAGGACCCTCTAAGAGCACTTGTTTTCTGTTCTTGCAAAGGTCCAAGGTTTGATTCTCTCCACACACATCATAATTGTCTGTAGTTCTAGTTCTAATTGATCTGATATCTTCTGGCTTTCACAGGTAATTCATGCATGTGGTACACAATAAATAAGTCCTTAAAAACAAAAATAAATTTTTCTCTTGATATTTTCTGTATTTATCACCTGTTTCCTTTTCTTACCCTGGCTTTAGGTTAGTGTCTCCTGTTTACCTGGATGAAAGCAATAGCTTTCCAAATCCAGTTCAGTCCGTCTTCCCTACTTCCTTCTCCAACCTTCCCACAAAAACTACTGTGATGGATCTTAAATCAAGTTGGACCATGTATGCTTCCACTTAAAATTTCCACGTAGTTCATTATTACCCACAACTTCCTAGAATAGTGTGCAGGTTCATTACAAACTTCTCCATATCCACAGTCAGCTTCATAGTTTATCCTTACTGCCTGATATTGATTGTGTTTTACAATATTGTTATATAAATAGCTCAAATCACACTTCAATCTTTAAGCTTTGTAATTCATCTGTGCTATTGCTTTGATTGCTTTCTCTGCTTGGCATATTTTTCCTGCTTTACAGCTTCAAGATTCATCCTTCAATATTCAGTACAGAGGTTTCTGCAATAAATCTCCAAGCAAATCTTAAAGGACTCTCCTCGCATATCATATAATTCTTACCACTAACCACAATAAAACAAAATTATAATTTTGTCTCAATCTCCCTTTTAGATATCACTAACTCAAGTATATAATCTTTATTTTAATCAAGTATACATACTCAACATATTTAGTGCAATACACTTAGAGATGATTTCTTCATAATATCCAATTTCTGCTTAGACCCACTGAGTATGTGGTGGCATCGTTCACTGAAACAAACACAAAGTGATCTGGAAGTATCTGGTGCCAGATTCTGCGTCTGAAGATGCCAAGTTACAGCTAGAAGGAAATATCAGGTAGATAGATATGTAGTAGGAGTTGAGTCAGGCATTCAGGAAAGACCTGGGCTCCAGATCAACGTTGAAAAGTATTAATCATCTAAGTGGTAATAGGACAATAAGGAAATTTGAATTGTTTCCTGCTTAAACTTTTATGCTGAAAGGTAACTATTTATGCCTTCTGTTTTAATTAGAGTTACCACTACAGAAAATCATTTTAATTAGCTCAAATATTTAAGAATCTGGATGCCCACAACATCTCTTGGTCTAGATTAAGTAATAGAGTTTTGATTTCAGCTACTAGACTGTGGGGTTAGTGTGTTTACAATGAGAATTACTCAATGAAGCTCTTACACAATCATGAAAAAAATGCATGAACAAAAGGTTGAATTAAATGTTACCAAGTTCTGTAAGGCAGACCACAGAAGAACAAATGTTGCTCTGTGGTACACATGAACAATACCAGTGGTTATAATAAAATATTATATGGAAGTGCAGGGGCACCACACAACTGTCTGGCTGAGTCACAAAGATTTTCAGAGTGTAAACTAGCTGTGTATTTTCTTCCTGGTCTGCAGACCCATGCACACAATGCTAGGCATTGATAGCAGACTTTTACCTCACTTATTCTTGAATAGTCATCACATGCTTTTAGAATTGTACTATGCTCTCGCTGTTTGTTTACAACATTATGGAAACAAGGAAAACATGTAAACATTGTGCCCACCAAATGTGAGTCCACTAAGAAAAATAAGAGATAAAATAAATAGAAATGGAATCTTGACCATTTCCCCTCTTCCAGGGGACCATGTATGTCTCTCTTAGGGTCCTCTTTATTTACTAGCTTCTCTGGCAGTGTGGATTGTAGGCTGGTAATCCTTTATTCTATGTCTAAAATCAATCCACATATGTGTGAGTACATACCATGTTTGTCTTTTTGTGGTTGGGTTACCTCACTCAGAATGGTTTCTTTCCAGTTCCATCCATTTTCTTGCAAATTTAAGATTCCATTGTTTTTTCCCGCTGCTGAGTAGTACTCCATTGTGTAAATGTACCACATTTTCTCTATCCATTCTTTGGTTGAGGGTCATTTAGGCTGCTCCCAGTTTCTGGCTATTACAAATAGTGCTGCTAAGAACAGATGTCCATATTGTATAAATGTGCTTCTTTTGGGTATGTGCCTAAGAGTGGAATTGTTGGATTTTGTGGTAGACTGGATCCCATTTTTTTGAGGAGTCGCCATACTGATTTCCATAGTGGCTGTACAAGTTGGCACTCCCACCAGCAGTGGAGGAGTGTTCCCCTTTCTCCACATCCTCTCCAGCATAAACTGTCATTGGTGTTTTTGATTTTGGCCATTCTGACAGGAGTAAGATGGTATCTCAGATTTGCATTTCCCTGATGGCCAAGGATGTTGAAGACTTTCTTATGTGTCTTTAAGCCATTTTAGATTCCTCTATTGAGAATTGTCTATTTAGTTCTGTACCCCACTTTTTAATTGGATTGTTTGGTGTTTTGGAGACTAGCTTGTATATTTGGGAGATCAGTCCTCTGTCAGATGTGGGGTTGGTGAATATCTTTTCCTAGTCTGTGGGCTGCTGTTTTGTCTTGTTGACTGTGTCCTTAGCCTTACAGAAGCTTCTCAGTTTCAGGAGGTCCCATTTATCAATTGTTGATCTCAGTGTCTCTGCTACTGGTGTAATGTTCATGAAACAGTCTCCTGTACCACTTAATTCGAGGATATTTCCCACTTTGTCTTCTAATAGGTTCAGTGTGGCTGGATTTATGTTGAGGTCTTTGATCAATCTGGACTTAATTTTTGTGCATGGTGCATTTGTTGAAGATGTTCTCTTTGTTCCATCATATAAATTTGGATTGATTGTCAACATTCAGGTGTTCATAGGTGTGTGGGTAAATATCAGGGTTTTCAACTCTATTCCATTGGTCTACCTGTCTATTTTTGTGCCAATACCAAGCTGTTTTTAGGACTATAGCTCTGTAATAGAGCTTGAAGTCAGGGATGGTGATGCCTCAGAAGTTTCTTTATTGTACAGGGTTGTTTTGACTATCCTGGGTCTTTTGTTTCTCCATATAAAGTTGAGAATTGTTCTTTCAAGGTCTGTGAAAAATTGTGTTGGGATTTTGATGGAGATTGCTTTGAATCTGTAGATTGCTAAGGGGAGAAGAGGAGGGATGCAGACAACATGAGGGAGCAGAAAGGTTGAGTCAGGGGAAGAATAGAAGATAACAAGAATGGAGATACTGTAATGGAGGGAGACATTTTAGGTTTATAGATGAATCTGGCACTAGGGAAATGTCTGGAGATCTACAAACATGACACCAGCTAACAATCTAAGCAACAGAGGAGAGGCTACCTTAAATTCCCTCCCCTGATAATGAGATTGATGACTGACTTATATGCCACCCGATAGCCCTCATCCAGCAGATGGTGAAAGTAGAAGCGACACCCACAACTTATCACTGAACTGAACTGGAATCCAGATATAGAGAAGGATGAGAGAAGAACAAAGGGGTCCAGACCAGGCTGGTGAAACCCACAGAAACAGCTGACCTGAACATCAGGGAACTCTTGCTCCCCAGAATGATAGCTGAGAAACCAGCATGGGACTGAACCAGACCCCAGGAACATGGGTTTCAGTGAAGAAACCTTGGAAATCTATGGGACCTCCTATAGTAGTTCAGTACTTATCCCTAGCATAGGTGTGGACTTTGGGAGCTCATTCCACATAGAGGAATACTCCCTGAGCCAAGACACACGGGGGTGAGCCTAGGCCCTATCCCAAAGGATACGATAGACTCTGATGACACCCTATGGAAGTCCTCACTATCCAGGGGGAGCAGAAAGGATATGTGATTGGTAGGGTTTTAGTGAGGGGGGGGAGTGGTAGGGTTGGACAGGAGGGAGAAGGGAACTAGGATTGTCATGTAAAACAATCTTGTTTTTAATTCAAACAAAAAATCTGCAAAAAAAAGCTAACAAACACACACACACAAGTAGAAATGATGTATGTTCAATCCTATTATGTATTATGACTCAAAATTAAGCACCATCGTGAAATGTGGAGGACTGAAAAAGGGTCCCTACTTTCCAGTAAGGTAGACTTCAACAGGAAATGGAATGAAGTTTGATATTGAGCATTGTGAATAATTGGAGGGATAAAAGAATGTCTATGCAAAAGCCAAGACTACCAAGTGAGGAAATTCCTATGGTGTTCAAGGAACAGCAAAGTGATGGAGTCCAAGAGTAAAGAAGGCAAGAAGAATTTGGAGTGTTTTTTTCTAAGTGTCAGCCATTGAAAGGGTTCATGCAGAAGACTGAAGTGATAGAATTCATCTTCCCAGGACTCCAATGGTAAGAAGGCTCCCAGGCTGAGAATACAATACAGGGGCACATAAGTGGAAGCAGAGGCCAGGAAAGGGACACATAGCTGTTGAAGCCAGAGTAGTGGTGATTTAGGCCAGATGGAAGCAGAAGGCATATTAAGAGGAGACCTAGGATGCATTTTATATGTTAAATCCATAGCATTTGGTAATAGCACCAATATGAATTAAAAGCAAAAGCAAGGCTACAGGAATAACAGTAACTTTTTATAAAAATGTATTGGAATAATGGAATTGCTAATAACCATGTTGCGCAGGAAGTAAGGTTTTAGCTGAGACAGTAGGGTTCTATTCTAGCTGAGCCTACTTCAGGGGCCTGTTAAACATTTCAGTAGAGGAGTTGGATGAACCAGTAGATAAAAGAGTCTGGCTTGTAAAGTGCTATCAATATATGGGTGCAGTTTAGTTATTTTTATGTTGATATAGGAAAAGTAACTTAAAAAAAGAAAGGTTTGCCTCAGAGCTCTTATACTCCTTTTAATCCACTTACCTTCATGCACATGTTGTGACTAGTTGTGATTTCGATATTGCAAAACAAAAACTTTGACATAAGGAATGAAGAATAACTCATTTATGAAATGTTGTTAATGGTTGTTCCAAAACAATAAATGACACCAGTAAAGTAATATATCCAACAAACTGAGGGTCTCAGTGACACACCACTTATAATGATACCTTACAAATAGTGAATATTTATATATGATATACTTTTAATGTCTGAATTAGCTCTCATGGCAATGAAACTTATACTACTGTTATCTTCCCTCTTATGGATAACAAAAGGAAAGAGTAGAGACATTAATTTATCAAAAATGAACAAACCAGAATTTCCAAAGCTGGTTTTTTTAAAACTTAAAATCAAATTCTCTGACCAGTGTCCTATGCTCCCTGTGGGTCCCTATGAATAGTCACTATATAATTTGAATAGGTGTTGTTAGAATGAGGTTGAGTATTAAATGCATGTTTTTTCAGAACTATATTTGGTAATAATGATTACATAATGTAATTTAAAGAGAGGACGAATGTGACATTGAAGACGGTGAAGTCGGGACCCTTATGACTGGTGTAAACTTACAGAATGGTATGTTACACTCTCCGAAGGTGGGCATTAGTTCACTAAAAGCAAGAGTGTTATGGGAAAGAAGGGTTATTCATTTGGGAAAATGAGATTTTTAAAACTGGCTTAGACAACTTAATTTTTCAATTCCTTGAGTTTTATAGTGAAGATTTAAGTAAGTTATAATATCCAGTGTTCTAAAGTTCTGGAGAATGAAATTACTTTTAAATTCCTTTGCTAGACAGGAAAGATTGAAAGGTTGTCATGAATTAATTCTTCTTTTCTTGTTTTCAGTGTTGGAGATTGCACTCAAGGCACTGACGTGCTAGGCAAGTGTTCCACTTCTGGCCTGTGTCCCCAGCCTGGATTAAAAATTTTAATGACATCTAACAAATCTCACCAGGAAATTTAATACCTCTAGAACTGAAATTTTCTGCTACTGAATACAAGACATTTTAAACTTTCCTTTCTTTTATGGGAATGGTAGATTTTAATAATATACTATTTTGCCTTGTGTGGACAATGGAAAAAAAAAAAACATTTCCATGCTACTGACCTGAGTGAGGCAAGTACTAGGATTGTGAGTAGTCACTAGGTTCTGGTGGGTGGTGGGTGTCTGGCAACAGAGGAGAGAACAATGGCTGCTCTGAGACGGGTTACTAGGATGCAAGCCTGGTTCCTGAATTAGGTCAGATCCCAGGCATCTGCTAGCAGACTTCACAAAAGGAAGACCACTACCACAATAAATGTAGCTTTAAGTTCGGTTTTTACACATCACCAGATCCTAGACCATTAGAGATTGAACACCTATAACAGCAATTTTGTTTACAATATGGGTATCCAAAGTGAGCTCATTGCTGCCCTTTCGGTTTTATGGTCAGGCCTATAGAATCCCATGCAAAGCCATCATCTTTCTAACATACATGATTTTATGTCGTTTTCAGCAATCTAAATATAAACAAACAAATAAATAAATAAATAAACAAACAAACCATGAGCGCTCATGACAACCTGGTGCTTTTGTTTTGTCTGCTGTGCATATTTCTGGCAAATCTAAAGAAGGAAGGATAAATAGATTGTTTGAACAACAACAACAACAACAAAAAGACAGGTATCGTGTAGCCCAGGCTGGCCTGGAACTCTCTCTGTAACTGAGGATGAACTTTCACTCCTGGTTCTCCTGCCTCTAACCCCCAAGTGTTGGGACTGTAGCTTATGTCACTGTACCTAGTTCTTGTGGTACTGGGAATGCCACTCTATCAACTGAGCTCCCGCTACGGAAATGATACTTTTCACAACCAAAACAAAAGCAATTCTTGGAGAAGTAGAAGAACCTGGCCAGGAACATATCCTTGGCATTAGGACATAGTCATGAGCTGACTGTTCGAGTTGTTTCTCAAGGCACTTACCACCGCCCTGGCAATTTATCACGAGATAAAAATGAACACTCATCTCCCAATCTACTTATCCGAGTTTCCAATAATTGAAAACTGTCTGAAGCAATCAGAAGATAATGACACAAATGAGTTCCAGAAAACTCCAAACACATATGTAAATGAAAAGGATCTGGCAAAGAAAAACAACAGGCTCCTCCCAACCCCGGGGCTGCAGGAATGGCGCCTCCTGGCAGAGATTCCCAGCCTTCCATGCTGCCTTGCCGGAATCCTTTCCCCTCTGCCAGGACAATGCTCATAGCTGAAGACAGGCATGCTGTCAGCGCTGCTTTGAAATGATTTGGCTCTCGCTTTCACACACCCTGACCTAAGACAGCAGATGTGAGAAAGTTCATCGTAATTCTGGGAATTATCCCAAACCACCAGGAAAGAAAGTGGTCGAAAACAAGCGCATGTATTCTGCATATTATTTGTCCAACCACAATTCCAAAACAACAATATTTAGAGCCCTTTTCCAACTTGTGGCAAATCTATTCCTTTCGTGTTAGGAAACATTACCTGTCTCTACACAAGTGTATTGTGTGAGGAAGGAGATGCTGAAAACAAGGGACAGGAGAGGAACTACCTAATTCACAGGCTCTGTACAGGCAGGCAGAGGGGGAGGGGGGCAGGAGGCAGCTGAATGCCTCAGACCCAGGGAGTTGTAGAACCAGACTCTTGAGCCGTCCTGTGGGCCCAGGACACAGATTTAAGCATAGTATGCTCTTGATGGCTCTCTTTCCAGAGAAAGACTGGAAGAGTGTGGGAGAAAGACCAAGGTGTACTGGACATTTAATCTCCAGGAACTTTTCTAGCACAGCCAGGAGTTTTAAGAGTAGCACTAGAAAGGAACCTGATCCAATGTGTCTTAACCTAAAGGGAAAAAAATAAACATCGCTGCAGCTTCCTTACATAGTAGACAACATCTATGGAATTTTTAATGAAGGCTTAAACTCTACCCACAGCAAGAGAGCTGCAGGTGACTGATAATAATTAATGTATCTTTTCAATTACAGCCTCTGACAGTATTACTGATAGACATGCCACGGGGAACATTACCTAACAAAAGGTATGCTGAAAGCATTTTATTCTATGACTATTTTCCTCCTTGTAGTCCCTCATCTGAACCAGCCACTCTCCCTCCCCCTAAGCAGGTGATGAAACTGCTGCCTGCGTCGCTGCCTTTTTCTCTTTTAAAAATTGATTTTATAACGGGCGTTGGTGGTGCATGCCTTTAATCCCAGCACTCGGGAGGCAGAGGCAGGTGAATCTCTGTGAGTTCCAGGCCAGCCTGGTCTCCAGACCGAGTGCCAGGATGGGCACCAAAGCTACACAGAGAAACCCTGTCTCGAAAAACCAAAAACAGAAAAAAAAATGATTTTATTGTGTGTGTGTGTGTGTGTGTGTGTGTGTGTGTGTGTGTGTCAGAGAAAGAGATATGAGAGAGAGACTGAGAGACAGGGAGACAGAGAGCACAAATGAGGGCAGGTACCAGGAGAGTCCAGAAAATGGCACTAGACCCGCTAAAACTGACATTACGGGTCTAGGGAGCCATCTGATGATGTTACTGGAAACCGAATTTGGGTCGTAGGTAAGAACAGTTCAAAATCTTAACTGCTGAGTCATCTCTCTAGGCCAAAGAAAAACGACGAATTGGGTCTAATGTTGCCCAGATGGACCTTCTAATGGCATTTTCAAAGGTTACTTGTATATTTAGGGCCACATTGACTTGTTCATTTGTTTCTTTTTTAAACAGGTTTTCATGTCACACAGGTTGCTTTCAAACTTGCTATACAGCCAAGGATGGCCTTGAACTCCTAGTCTTCCAGTATCTGCTGCACCTGTCCTGGGATTCTAAGTGAGCATACAGGACCAGGATAGGACCACATTTTCATAGAGAAGCATTGTATTTATCTGCAGCTATTCACACACAGAATTTTGAGAAAAGACAGTCGTGACTCAAGTAAAATTAATCACCCAGTGCCAATGTAGACTTCAGCAGAGCTGGGGATTAAGGGAGTCTAAAATTATGGAATCCACATTTTTATGAGGGAATGTCAACTCTGTACCTTTTGAAAATTTACTTCTTCCTGTACATCTAGTTCTCTGGGGGAAACCCAGGCATCACAGTGTATTTCCTAAATTAATCCAATTATAATGATTTCTATATTTAACGATGTGCCACAAATGTTTTTAATCACACTCTGTCCCCTTGGTACAGTTTATACAATGCCATTGCTTTCCTGCCGAAGAGCAGTGCAGAGATGTCCTTGCACTCCAAGGGGATACCTGGCAAGCTGAGAATTCATCCTCAGAGCTCAAGCCACTTTCGGAAAGAGTAGAGCCGAAGATCTGGAAACAAACAAAAGTCTACTTTACTAATGTTGTCTTTGGCTTTCACTGTGCAGCCAAACTGGGTAACTCCAATGAAAACTATCTACCTTGGGGCCTAAAATTATACCCTTAAAATTAACAGGATAATTACCTGTTCTGTGTTTTTTTCTCTTGCTCTGAAGACACAGCTTTCTCTTTATGGCTTCAGGGAAGAAATCCTGGGAACTTAATGGAAAAAGAGAAAAGAAATAGTATCAGGCTTGGAATCTCCCTTTGTTCACTTCGTCTATTTTCAAGGCTTTGGACCCTAGAATTGAAATGCCACTCGTAATAGCAGAAGCCTTTCTCTTAAAAATAAAATGTATGGCTTTATCTTCCATTGTACTTTATTCTTGTGGATGGGTGCAATTGGCAATGAATTTTAATCCAAGAAGGTGGAAATACATAGTGTTAGATGAATGTGAGATGCTTAGGAAGGGAAATTTACCCATGGCAGAGGTGAGTTTGGGTGAGTTGTGCTTGCTTAGTGGACTGTTAGCCTCACAGACTCATGACTGTTTGAGGAAAATCGTTGACAGCTCATATCAAAGTACCATGAACTGAGTGCTAACACACAGAAATACACAGTCTTCCAGCAGTGGAATCTCAAGTCCCAAAATCAAATTTGAAGGGAGTTGGTTCCTTCTGGCAACTGTGAGAGGACCTGTGCTCTAAGCCTTTCTCCCAGCTTCTGATGGTCTCAACCTTCCCTTGGCTTGTAGATGCTGTGTTCTCTGAGGCCTCACATTGTCTGACACTTTAACATCTGTCCACTCTTTCCTTTCTTAGGAAGATGCCAGAGTAACTAAATTAAGGTCTGCTTTAACTATCTCAACCAGGCCATCTATAAAGACCATTTTCACAAATGTGGTCATAATTAGAGACACTTCTGGCTAGTACTTTAACATCTTGTTGTGGAAGAGTCTCTCAATTAAACCTATAAAAGGGATTAAACTGTTTTCAAAAGTAACTAATCCTATTTAAACACAAGGATGTTTATTGATAACAAAAAAACTCTACTATGCAGCACTACCTGTCATTGAGTGAGTGGCATGTGATTAAGTCAGAGATTTTCAACTAGTTAAGAGTTGAGAAAGCAAGGCAATCAGGTTAGAAAGAAAAGGAGACAGAAGAAGCATGAACTGTCTCTCAAATATGAGCAACAAAATCTGAATCAATGGAGGCCTGCATTTTTTAAAAGTTGTGTTAAGAATTGCAGTTTTTGAATTAGAATATGAAAAAAAAAACAACTATTTGCCATACTAAATATAAAGGGCAAACGCTTCTAACATTTTGCTGGCTGGTAGAGATGATAAAAAATATCTCTGGGCCTCCCTTGCCTTCTTGTATGTCAGCATGATGGCAGTCTACCAACCCTGAATATCCCCTGTCACCTGCTCCTGCCTGGGGACTGTGGGAAGAGAATCAACACGATGCAATCAGTCACAACAGTCTGATCTCATTAGAACAGCAGGGAAATCTTAGAGTCAGTCATTGAAACAGAGGCACTCATACAGAGACCAGGCTCTATAGGAAAACAGGGACCATAGCACAGTCTCACTTAGTGCAGTCCTTGCTAGGGGTATTTTATCAGTTTGCCCCAACCTCAAATGCATACTTGGATAAAGTCTTTCAAAAATTACCCCCAAATCCTTTATAATTGCTTCTAAAGTGAATGTAGTTAACCTGTCCTGTACGTGCATCTCAGCACTAATGGGAATGGCCCCACTGCTTAAAACTTCTATGGGGAAAAAAGAATTATATCATATTCACAACAGGAGAAATCGGGCATGTGTGGTGTATCTGTGCATATGTGTCTCTGTGTGTGCAATTGTAGCTGTATTACATAAATGTGCCAGAGTTTGACATCTAGCGTCTTCTCTGATTCTCCCCACAGTTGTTTTTGAGACAGGGATTCTCACTGAATCTAGAGCTCACTGATCTTTCTGGAATGGCTTAGCCAGATTAGCTGTGCTGAAAGCTCCAAGGAAGCCCTTGGCTCTACTTCCCCAGTGCTGGGAATTCCAATGCTTATCACTTCACTTCACCGAAGTGAACTATGTGGGTGCCGGGGATCTGAACTCAGCTCCTCATGTTTGCAAAGCAAGCATTTTACCTCCTGAGTCATCTCCCCAACTCCAAGACAAAAGAAATTTTAAGCTAAACATAAACTTGCATCCAGAACTGTTGAGTAAAACAGTTAAAAATGGTGTGTGCATATATGTGTATATGTAGATTTATAATGTTTAACATAATATGAAAATTGTATATTTTGGCTGCAAAAACATAGAATTAGTTTCTACACATACATGCATGCACATGCACATACACACACACACACTCACACACACACACCCTCACTCAATGCATCATTCACTACACTTAACAAACAAGGAAACAACGGGATAGTCATCTTAGTAAGTTGTGGACCATTCCAAACTCAAAACTGTCAGCATTTGAACCCACAGCTATTTGACTCTTGACTATAAGATTCCTGTTTGTCTTTCTTTTCTCAGTTGTTTTCCATTTGAGCAACTCTTTTAATAACTACAAAAATTACATGGGTGATAGCGTTGAATGTTTA
The DNA here is from genome assembly GCF_003668045.3 of Cricetulus griseus. NCBI lineage: Eukaryota > Metazoa > Chordata > Mammalia > Rodentia > Cricetidae > Cricetulus > Cricetulus griseus. The sequence continues at coordinate 10,595,359 of NW_023276806.1, read as the reverse complement.
GTAAGCAGAATTGGAATAGATTCATTTTTTCGTTTTGTTTTGTTTTTTATTTATTTATTTTTTTTACTACTATCAGGTAAGAATTGACCCCGATTCCCATTCCCAAAGTACATATCCTCATTCTGATTCACTTAAGGCTTATACTTTGGTATCTAGAAGAGTACAAAGTGTCTCTGATAAATAAAAAGGGAAGAAATGCAAATAGATATTTTGCCTTTTGCTAGTTGTAGTAGTGATTGTTTTGGTCCAACACAGGGCAACATAGAAATCTGCAGGTAAAATGCTATTTTATTTCTAGTTCACACCAAGTAACTGGGTATTACAAAAACATTTTGTTTGCTTGTTCTCATATTTCTTCATCATTGTTTTTCAACTATTTCAGTCAAACAAAATACTCCATTTGAGTCAAATTGTCAGAATCTTTGTGGAATTTTCAGGAACAAATGTGTCCCCTGTTCCCTAAAGTATCTCAGCTGAAGGTGCTTGTTGCTGACTAGAGTTGCTTGGAATGGCCTATGGTGTGATCTAAGGGAATACTTGTCACACTGTGCTTTTTAGGTTATCAACACTTTCAAAAGACACCATGGTCTCATGCTGTAGAAGAAGGGAGTCTGCTGCAGTGCGAAGAGCAAGAAGGCACCTTGGAGCAAAGTGTGAGGCTTGGGGCATTTTGCAGGGAAAGAGTACAGACACACACTAGAAATCCAAGGACAAGGGTCATTTCCACAGGGAAAGTGAGATAATTTTCATCATTTGCCTCAAACTTTATTTCTCCAATACTTCACCAAGTTAACACTTAGTGCGTGTTCAACAAGTGCTAATCTCATCAGGCAACAGTGACTTACAGATGCATAACCCAGTTCAGTTGATGGAAATCAACGCCTCTTACCTCAACAACAGCTAAACTTTATACTCTGCAATCTAAGAAGACAGATATTATCCTGGTAAATGTGTATTAGTAAGTTCTTCAGTAAAGCAGGAACATGGAACAAAATCCTGATCTTCAATGGGTGCCATTTCCCATGTTACAGATGCATCCATCATGACTGCTACCCAGCTACCAAACATGTTAGGGTTTTCAGGATATTGGTTCCCAGCTTCAGCGCTCCATCAGCCCAAATATTGTTCTATGACCACAGAAGCTTCCTACAACCAGGTTAGTCTACACTGGTACTTGAAGTCAATGACACACCACTTAGAAGTCATTCTTCTTGGGTCCATTGAAATCCTAGATTGTACTATAACCATCTCTAACTACAGCCAGCCTTAGCATCGGGGCCATCTGGTCCACATTCAGATGTGGACCACTCTACAGATTGTGCCTGTTTCTGCCTGTAATGTTCATGAGTAGTTTTGTTTCTAACTCAATGATCAAGAATTAGAAAGATGAGTCCAGGCGTTGGTTTAGTGGCGCACCCCTTTAATCCCAGCACTCGGGAGGCAGAGGCAGGCGAATCTCTGTGAGTTCGAGACCAGCCTGGTCTACAAGAGCTAGTTCCAGGACAGCCTCCAAAGCCACAGAGAAACCCTGTCTCGAAAAACCAAAAAAAAAAAAAAAAAAAAAATTAGATAGATGTCTAATATTTCTTAATTACTTCTCATAGAATTCCTAGGAACATGTTGGTTGTTACTAATATTTGTTGACTCATTTTTTGGAGTTCATGTGTTAAATTCTTCAAGTATTGTATGTTTTGAGTTCTGCAAGCAACTGAGGAAGCTCTAGATACTATGGCTTCTTTTCATTAATGTTGTTGCTTTTTTGTCTGTAAGAGATAAAATACTTATGAAAGAGAAATGAATGGGGGCTGGAGAGATGGCTCAGAGGTTAAGAACACTGACTGCTCTTCCAGAGGTCCTGAGTTCAATTCCCAGCAACCACATGGTGGCTCACAACCATCCGTTATGAGATCTGGTGCCCTCTTCTGGTGTTCAGATATCCATGGTAGCAGAATGTTGTATACATAATAAATATACGAAATCTTTTAAAGAGAGAGAGAGAGAGAGAGAGAGAGAGAGAGAGAGAGAGAGAGAGGAAAAGAAAATTAAAGTGAAAGAAAATTAAATCTGCCATGGATAGGAACTCCAGTAAAAATACAAATAAAAACTAAATACATGGCTAGACATTCTAGTTCATGTCATCAATCCCAGAACCCTTGATACTGAGGTGTGAAGAATGCCATAAATTTCAGATCAGCCTGTGCTAAACAGTGAGTAACAAGTTATCCTGGGCTACAGATTGATAGCCTGAATTAAGAAAAAATATGCATACTACTTTATGATTTGAAAGTTAAAATATTTAAGCTAACATGCAACTATTTACTTCAATCATCAAACAATGAGAAGGAACCGAGATTATTTGACTGTACACGGACCTCTGAAAGTAGGTGCTGGCACTGGCAGTGATAATGAGATTTCAATGTAAAGATCTCATTTATGTCTCATTTGTTAAGTTGTAAAGAGCAGAAGAAATCCTGGTTTGCACAGACAATGGTTTCATTTTAAACCTTTTTGTTTTCAATCCTATACATCTTAAGTTGTACCCAGACATTTAGAGGAGGAGGGCAATATTTTTATTGCTTGCAATTTGCATAATCAGCCATATTTCATAATCACACAATGATAGAGTTTTCTCAGCGAGTCTTTGTTGATTATGTGAACATACATGATTATGTCAGACACACATGTACTGAAATATGGGTTATTAAATAATATCATTAAGGTATCCCATGTGTCCCAACACCTATCTCCATCTCATATTCACTCAGTTTCATCAGAATCAAATTTGCCTTATTTTCCATATTGAATTCAAGCCTTAAGTTTGGTTTTTATTGCTAACATTTTATATGCAGTTGTAAATGAGATTAACATCACAGGCCAGCATCACATATTGAGTTCTTTCAGCTTATTAAAAATGTCAGCAAGAGACGAAGGCAAGCACAACTGTGCTTTCAGTGAGATTTTCTTAATGGGGCTATTACCATGAGGACATTTTTTTTTCTTGTCTCATTTGAAAGATTTGCAGCAAGACTTAGTCTTGGCAGAACCAACTAACCTCAACTGAATAGTGAATTCTGGAACCCCAATGTGAAACCACACACACTACTAAAAATTCTCTATTGTAAAGAATGCACCTTAAACATTGGCAACACTAGGCATAAAAACCGAATATTGTTTTGAAAGATGCTCATTAATCCTCTTTACAGCAAGTGGTTGTCTATACAACACACCACAAATGTCTGAATTTATTTTGGCAACTTCTCTTACAGGAATCCAAGATGCCGGGATATTTTTACAGCCATTACTTGCTCAATGCTAATTTCAACTCTCCACATCTTTGGAAACTCATTTGATGTCTTGTTCTGAAAATTAACATAAAGTTTAAACACTTGTTCTGTTCCGTGTACTTAAATGGTTTTCCTTAGCATGCTGGTTAGTTTGAATTGTCAACTTGAAACAGTCTGGAGTCACCCGGAAAGAAATGCTAAGTAAGGAAATGTCTGGGTCAGATTGGCCACACTTGTGAAAGCTCTGCGTTATAATGAATACGCTGTATTATTGATTGTCTAGATCATGATAGGAATGTCTGTGGAGGGTTGTGCTGATTATGAATCAGAGTAGACATATCCAGTCCATTGTGGATGGGACCATTATGTGTTCTGAGCACTGGCCAATGTAAAAGGAGACCAAAATAAGTAGGCAGCCTAGTTCCATCAGATTCCCCCTGCTCTTGACTGTGGATGTGGTGCGACCAGCTTTTCTGTGTGAGTCCTGATTTGGCTTCCCCAAAATCATGGGCTGTTACCTGGAGTTGTAAGTCAGATAAAGCCTTTCCTCACAGGTACTGCTTTTGGTCAGGGTTTTATCACAGGAACAGAAATGATACCTAAACACACAGTGTGTATGTGTGTAGGTGTGTGTGTATGTGTGTGTCCTCATCTATGTGTACATGTATGTGTACATGCATGTGTATGTATTCCCATCCATGTGTGTTTATGTGTGTGTATTTATGTTTTTGTCTGTGTGTCTCCATTTGTGTTTATGTGCATGTGTTCCTGTGAGTAATGTGTGTATATATGTGTGTTTGCATGTGTATGTGTGTGTGTGCCTGTGTGTGTGTCCTCATCAGTGTGATTCTGTGTGTATGTCCAGTGTTGTTCATGGTAGCTCTTTAGTCATTTGTGTAGCATCTACAGCAAAGGCAGTCAGTAGGTATTCACCGATTGCTCAGCCACGAGAACTATCACAAATCCATAGCACTGGGGCAAATGAGCATTTTCCGATAGCTTGTGTATCCCTTTTACTTACAACACCATAGCGTCAAACCACACTATACATTTTCTTGACAGATTTACATTTTTAAGTATACTTTTTCAAGAATATTGAATGGCTCAGATTGCACTCACAGATGTGGAGAGTCTTAATTTTATGGTGAAGATTTCCTTTCATAACTTCAGAATTTGTCAGTGTTCAGAGAAGTGAACGCTGCAGAATTTAATTTGATAAACACAATGAGGACATTGTGTAGATTGGGACTGGTACAATGCCACTTATGTCATCTGACCTTCATAGGATTTCTGATACCTACCATGAAATTTTATTTCCTCATGAAACTTCCTATTTTTAATTAACAATCCATCTCCAGTTTAAGCAGCAATTATTTCACCTCGATTTTAAAGACTACACTTGTGCATATGTTTAATTTAGGCAAATGACATCTGACACTATTTTTCTCACACTGTGTTCATGGTGCTGTGAGTGGACTTCCCTTATTACTGCACAATTGTCTAACAAGGCGTGATAAGAGCTGGAGCTGAGCAGATGTGTCCAAGCCCTGCCTGGCATCTAACTGAGCTTAGCACTCATACAATGAACTAGTGAGCTCACTTGTATAATTTTATAAGAGCAGACATGTGCAGGCTTGAAGTCAAACAAAGACCAGAGCAAAACCCCATCTTCCCAATCAATTACGCATTTGTAAGAAGGCTGTGTGTATGTGTAAATAAACAAAAGGAGCCACAACTGGAATTCTGCAAGGAAGCAAGCAAATGCGGTGCACAGAAAGGGCTTCATAGTCTCAAAGGGGCTAGAACTTGGCAAGTACCACATTTTATGTTTGCTTTTGTTGGCTTTGGGGATGTTTGGTTTTGTTTCGTTTGGGTTACAGCTTGTGAAATAAAGGAACTACATTTCAAATATTGAATTAAATGTGAAGCTATAGAAATATCTCACAGAATCCTAAGTTTTCAGAGAAAGCATGTTCAAAGTACACAGCGATCCAACAAATATCCACCCAATGTAAGACACGATCAGCCTGTTTGGCTCTTCTTTGTCCGCACTGAAATCACCTCCTGGTGAGAATGGAGGAGAGGGGAGTGGGGAAGAGAGAGGGGGGCACAAGGAGATGGGCAGATGGGGATGGAAAGGGGAAGGGAGAAAGGAGAAGAAAGGGAGGGGCTGCATCTGAAGCCAGGTGTGGGATCCCCAGTGTTTGCATGTGTCTAAACTCCACTGATTCCCCAGTTACCCCTCTCACCCAGGTCTGCCCACGCCTAGGCCTCTGCCTGTCACCTCCCTTCCCTCTCTAGGTTCTCAAGATCCCTAGCAGCTTCATAGGGCACAATGCCTCAACCCCAACAGGTCCTTCTTGACAAGTGTGTCTTGGTGAACTATAAGGCGGCAATCCTTTAATTATTTGAATTCATCAACATCAATAGCAAAAAAGACCTTTTCCTTTCTGAACCTATGATTACAGAGAGTGTAGAGCAAAGATGAGAGCGTTAGCAACTACTCTGTGTGAGTAAGCATCTAAAGGAGGTTTTGTCTGGAATCTATTTTAGACTTTTTGTGCCAAACACATTTTGCCTATCACCACTTTTATTTTTCACTGTCCTGAGAGATAGAAGGCCATCTTCTTTCTCCAAATCAGACAATTGGGTCCTAAAACTTTAAAAGCTAAAGATCAAACTATTGGTAGTCTTCCAAGCTCTAAGGAAATCGTAGGTGTCTCTTCAAAGTTACTCACACACCCTCTTGCAACGCGTATCTCATCAATTCATTGTCCAGACAGTAAAATATATTTCTTAGTTGTTTTAATATTCTAGGCTATAGTTTTGTATTATGGTTTTCTATTGTAGTAGGAAGAACAAAGAACTACAAGTCTCAGATAGTTGATCAATTTTAAGCATCTTCTAAAGTCAACTTGTGAAAGTCCTCCAATTGGAAAACCAGCTTTGACTCCACAAGAAACTTGTATCTATCTGTAACTGAACATCACCAGAAGAGGTTCTCAACACTTCTCCGCTTTAAATATCCAATTGAAAGTTTCTGGGCAACACTGGGAAAGCAAAAAAGCTGAAAACTGACAAAAATCTCTCCTTATGTCAGCCTAGGAGTATACCCAGGTACTCAGGGAAAGGACCGTCTACATCTGATCTTTTGTCTACCTATGGATGCTTGCCCACACACAGCTCTGGTGTGTTTCTCTGACTTGCTCAGCTCTCTTCATTGCCAGGTCCCCTCCCTCCTGCTTCTTTCATCTTGGAAGAGCTTCCTAAGGAACCTCCTCAGAATAGAACATCACCAAGGTTAGCCAACTGATTAAAATACTCCTCATTATCCACACGCAGCTAGCATTCTAAGATGCCATGAGTCACCATCCCCTCCCCTACCAAAGATAGTTTGTCAGTACTGTTCATAGTGCTCCCTGTTAGGTAGGCGCAAGCCACAGGAAATTAATCAGCCTAAGGAGTCAGGCCTTGCTATCATGTGGTCATACTCAAATGATAGTATGATGATATTCTGAACTTTGGGAAAGTTTTGGTCCAAACCACCCACTTTGCAGATGTCCCATTTCAGTACAGAGAGTTAAGTAAAGTCATGCCATAAACAAAGTTGCCAAGTAAAGAAACAACTATTAGCTTCAGGCAGAGCTAATAAATGCAAAAACTGCCGGCTTCCTCTTCCTGCACAGCACAGTGCCTGTGGCATGCCACCCGCAAGGCTGCCACGCCATCTTCACCACAAATATAAATGTCGTAACCTGATATGTGTGAGCGCTCTTATCGGGAAGCCACTGGTAGCTATCGGCGCAGATGTGTTCTGTGTCTCATTTGGTAAAATGATTGCATCTTTGCTTTATTAATCTATGATGGATATTCTTCACGTTCATATTACTTTGGCATGAGACACTCATGCTGTTTTATGGAAAAAATCCATACTTTAGAATAGACTATTATACATTCTTGATATAACCAATGTCACTTCATATAATGAATGTGTTAATAAAATACACAGAATGATTGCTTCTCTCCCCCAGTGTCTGCACACCCTACTTGAGCCTGCATAGAGCACTACAATACAATAATTATTATCACATTCTATTGTCAAAATATATTGGTGGCTTAACAACCAGTGATGAGCAAATCTCAATGGGGTTTGAATTGGAAGCATTTTAGTCCAAAAGAATAGGGGAAAAAATAAACTTCACTAAAGTAGACTTTTTATAAACCCTGAATGCCTTTGTCTCCAGTGTTAGAAAAATTCTACAATACAACTTTCTATATCCTGGCATGTGTGGCTAGGATCTTAGCCCAGGCTATGAATTATTAGCTAAATTTGGCCCTCTCCAAGCTTCCATAGTTTGAATTCATGCTTCAATCAAGAATCCTAGCACAGCATCTGGTTTTTTAATATTTTGGGAGAATCCTTTTTTTTTCCAGCACCCAGACTAATGTTTCTTCTGGCTACTATCCCAGAATTTATGGACTGTGTTTCATACCTGTAACATTTTCTTTCTTCCTTTGTTAATACTGTCTTCCTTAAATCCTGGGATGGGAAATTTGTGTTGTTTTTCATAAACCTTTAATCCACCCTTCAAGAAGAAAGTTTCGATGACTGTTATTGTGTATGAAACAGGAATGGGAAATTACCTTGTAAGGAGTTGAATCCAGGCAGGACAGTCTTGTCCAGTATCTGGGACAAATATAAATAACCATGTTTTCTTCCTGCCTCACACTCTGAAAATGCAACCTCAGAGTAGGGGCTCATTAGTAAACTCAAGCATCAAACTGTCCATTTTCACATGCTTAAGCACGAGGTATTTAAAATAATCTTATGTTTTGTTTTGGGGGGCATCACAAAGGCAGAAGGCAGAGGTGATATGGGGACTGGTGATCTTAGTGGGATCAGGAAGCATGATGGGAAGTTCACAAAGAACCAATAAAACATTTAGAAAATAATCTAGAGACGTCCATTCTGCTAGAGGCTGACATTTATTGAAGGGTGAGAGAGTTATTTTTAAGATCTCTTTTTTATTTTTAATTTTTATCTTTTTGATTTTTGATTTTATTCTTTATTCATTTTACATACCAACCACAGTTTTCCGTCCCTCCCTCCTCTCCTCCTCCTCCCCCTACCTCCCCCCAACCCACCTCCATGCTACTTTGAAAGGGTAGGGCCTCCCATGGTACATTTACACAATGGAGTATTACTTAGCTGTTAAAAAAAAAAAAACAATGACATGATAAAATTTTCAGGCAAATGGGTGGAACTAGAAAAATCATTCTGAGTGAGGTAAGACTTACCCAGAAAGACAAACATAGTATTCTTATTATTTTTAATTGTGTGTGTGTGTGTGTGTGTGTGTGTGTGTGTGTGTGTGTGTGTGCAAGCACATATAAATGCAGAAGCATAGAGAATCCAGAAGTCATTGGAGTCCCTGGAGCTGGAGTTACAGGAATCTGAGAGTCAATGAACATGGCTTCTGAAACGTGGGTCCTTCATAAAAGCAGTATGTTCTCTTTACTGCTAAGCCATTTCTGCTGTACCCAGTGGAAAGCAATTATGAGAGACTCAACCAATATAAAACTAGGGAGGCCTTTTTTTTTGTTTTTCATCCGTGTTGTGTTGTGTTGTGCTATATCGTTTTATCTTCAAGGCTATCTGGCTTTTTTAGCCAAATGCTCCCCAGCCTCCTATCTGGGTTCGGGAGATACAGGACACAATTGATCCCAGTTCTCTGTCTTCTGAAAGAGGAGGCAGAAAGGGGGAGTGATCACACTTTGCTCTGGGCTGATGTCAACCTAACGCATCACTCTATTTTTAGCCGAGAAGTTGCCCTAATCACATTGTCACTCTGTAGCAAGTGAAATGAGTCACTTGGAGGGTTAAACCTGAAGAATCAGGCTCATCCACAATACCCATCAGAAGATAATCCAAGATCCTCTCCACCCAGGTCAATGGTACCCATTCCTTTGTCTCACAGGGTAGCTGGAAAGCAAATTGGATCCTTTCTCTGTACCTTTTTCTGTGGGTGTCTCTAGTATGCTTCTCTCATCTAGCCTAAGTCTCCCCCAGCCCCACCGTATTGGTTTCCTTTCTGTTGCTGAGATAAAATATCCTGATGAAGATGAAAGGTACCTTAGATAAAGGGCCTGTCTATTTCACCTAAAATTCCAGAGGGCTAGAGTCCATTACTGGTGGAGAAGACATGGGATGGTGGCAAGAGCTGGAAACTGGCTAGTCACATTTCATCCATACACAGGAAGCAGAGAGAGGGAGAGAGAGTTTTCTGGAATATTATTTTAAAGTTACATTTGCTTATGCTGTAGAATATTTGCTTTAATAATGCAAAGATGTGTTTCTTTTGTTTATGCTGCATTTGTCTAACTCCTTGAAGCTGTGATTCTTTTCCTGTATAAAACACATGATGGTCTAGTAAAGAGTAGAATGGCCAATAATAATGCAGGAGAAAGAATGGGTGGGCTGGCAGGCAGAGAATAAACAGGAATAGAAATTTGGGAAGAAGAAGGAACAAGATAGAACTAAGCGAGGGGTATGTCAGGGGCCAGCTACTCAGCGACCCAGCCAGCCATGAAGTAAGAGTGAAAGCAAGATATACAGAAGTATGAAAAGGAAAAGGTCCAGAGGCAAAAGGTAGTTGGGAAAATTTAAGTTAAGAAAGGCTGGCAAGAAACAATCCAAGCCAAAGCTTGGCATTCATAATAAGTCTCCATGTGTGATTTATTTGGGAGCTGGGTGGCAGGCCCCACAAAAGACCCAAAAGAGTAATAAGAGTTAAAAACAACCAACTCCAAGAAAGAGAGAGAAGCAAGTGGGACTACACTGTACAACATCCAAGTCTGTCCTCATGATTTCCATCACTCAGCAAATCTCTACCCCGTGAAGGTTCCAGAACCTGCAGCCCACTTTTTTTTGTTTTTGTTTTTTTCGTTTTCTGCAACATTTTTCTCCTGTTTACTTGTTTGGTTTTAATTTTTTCTCTTCCTTTCACTGGGTTTTGAATGCAAAATTTAGAAATGTGTATTTAACCATCAGATGACCTTGTGTTTATTATCTTTCTGCAAAATGAACTGGGTTTTTGTATTATCCAGGTTCCTATTAAATAGCCAATCTCCCCATTTTTACTATATTCCTTCCTTGCATCAAATACAGTACTTACACCCAAGATGAATGCAGTGCTAAAATAAACAGAGATAGACCTTTCCATGTTGTATATGTTAGCAAACCTGTCCAGAAAATACAAACCCTATTAATAGTATCAGAATCAGATATTTGCTTTAAAAGATTGTCTTCTCAACAAATATCCAACTCTCCAGGCATGATTTTGTCTCCAAATTCAGTTCTGAATGAAGACAGTCTTGGTTCAAGAATCACAGGCAGAAAACCCAATGCAACCAACTTTTTCATGGAAAACTCACTGTTAAATCTTTTCTCAGGTCAAACTGCTTGGAATGGGAGAATGTGACTGGAAGTTACTCTCTGAAAATTACTCAGACATGTAAATCCTCTGGAGCCTACCAGAGAACATATGACACATCTATCAGCAAACCCTGTCCCTGAGCCTCAAGGCTGCTCTCCAGCCAAAGTGTGCGAATGGTGTCTGTCCCCTGGACTGTCTGCTATGGTATAAACCTCAGGTGACATTCCAAAGCCCAGGACTCTTTGAGTTTCAGCACAAGGACTTTATGTTTTCAACTGAAGCAAATTATTCTTACAAAAATCGTATCTTGGTATACAGACAAATCAGGTTATATTTAGAAATGCATGTGTTATATTTAGAAACATTCTTCTATGCATATACATTTATGCATGTAACAGCAATTACTACATGAAGAGGACACGAATTTGAAAGAAATCAAGAAGGGGTTTATGGGAAGGTTTAGAGGGAGAAATGACATAACTATCATAATCACAAAAATAAAAGAAAATATGATATATTGAATTTACTGGCTATAAAATTAATGTTCATTAATGTTGAAATCCTATAATATATTGTATTATAAGATATTAGAAGCTTCTATACTGTTTCCTAATAGGTAAGTTTTTAAAATTTGCCCTCATTTTATTTATTTATTGCCTTTTGTGTCTGTATGTTTCTTGGTTTTAAATCACCTTTCAAATAGCAAACAATGTTTTCATTTGCTCACCCATTTGATGTGATCATACTTATTTCTCTCTTTGCTGTCTACTTTTGCTCATTTCCTTTGTACTTACCGGCCCTGGCCCAGTTACTTATACATTCTCTTGGTTTTCACTGGGAGGCAGAGCAGTTCTCTTTCTCTCTCCACCCCATTGCCTCCTGCTGAAGAAATCATGCCTCCTGCACTCTTCACACCCTCCGTCTTCTGCTTGGCAGCTTACTCCCTCAGAGCTCAGCCCTTGCTTCATGGCAGTTGGAACCACTTCAGGATAACTGCTCAGAGACTTGCTTGAAACCCCCTTTCAGAAGTGGTTTTTACTCTCAACTTTGTGACAGGAAATAGAACACGGAATACGGCAGAAACAAGAACTGGGCCCAGTGAGGCTCTCAGCCTTCCCTGATTCAGGAGGGAGTGTAATGTAGACAGAGCCCAGGATCTAGCCCAGGCACAAAAATCACCTGTGGTCTGTCCTCGTAAATGTCAGAGGCTTGATCTTGCTTCTTCTTTGGGGTGAATGTATGTTTGAGTCCCGAACACCCCCCCCCGAAGTTTAGAAACTAAATATGCAAGTAATTTGCTGCTTTCTCAGATTGGCCTATGAAAGTAATAATCCTCTAACATGAGGAGACAGAAATAGCAGACAAAGGGATCAAAATCAGAATGTTTGTTTGTTTGTTTTTTTGTTTGTCTCATTAAAGTCTCCTCCATCACCCACGTCACCAAACCATGATTAGCTTACCAGCCAGTCTCAAGATGCTTCAGCGACTCTCTGAGTCTGGACTCAGGTGGTCCTGAGTTTGTGCCACAGTCCTGCTGCTAGCCAAATGACACATCATGAATTATTTAGTCTCTATAAACAGTCATCTTGTCATCCGCAAAATCCTAGGGTAATGTGTTTCTGAAGCTGATTTTGAGGGCTAACCGGGAAAAATGGATAAACGACACAAAATACAAGCATAAAAATTGGTACAATGTGGGAGCATTAGAGGTATAGATGTTAGCATCAAAAGCAACCATAGGTTCAATGTCAATATCTCTTTTGATTTGGAGATGGACAAAAACTAAGTATCAGTGGGAAAAAAATGGAGTCCCCAAAGGCAGGATTTTCGAGGAAAGAGAGGCTGCATTCTGAATAGCAGTCCTGCTGGTGGCAGTGCAATTGTTTTTCTCTTTTAAAGATTGTGTAATAACAATGAAAATAATGAAGAGAAGCCAATGCCAGATATTTTCAAAAGGAAATTTTCAAATAAATATCATCTCTTACAGCAGTTAGGACTGTGAACCTTACCAACACACACACACACACACACACACACACACACACACACACACACACACACACACACACACACACGGGGCGGGGGTGGCATTGGTGTTAGTATTCAGGCATCTGTACTGTCCTGTCCTTGGAGTTCTGACAGGATACGCCTCAGGTGCAGTCACTAAGAACACCACCTGTGTCTATTCACTATGTTCCCTTTTTAAAAGGCCCTGCCAACCTCCCATCCTTCTCCTCTCTCTTTTTCTTTCCCTCTGTCTCTCTGTTCTCTTCCCCCTTTCTCCCTGCTTTCCTAGCCCCTACTGTTCCTGCCCCTGGAGGCCAGTCTCCTCCCTCCCCTTTCCCCCTTTTATCATCCCTTTCCCTAAAAAAAAAAAAAAAAAAAAGCCCCTCTGCTTGAACTCTGACTCATGGTATCTTTCTATTTCATGCTGCTTTTCTTAAATTACAACAATTGGTAACAACCAATAAACTCAAGTTTGACTGTATTTTAAATTCGGAGGTGCTTGTTGATGTCTATGCCATCATTACAGTGAGATTATTCAATTTTCACTGAGCATATATATGGTATATGTCCTTGTTTGCATGTGTATGTGTGTATGGTGGACAAGTGTGTGAACACGTGTTTTCACATGTGTGTGTTAGGGAGATGCAAGCTGAGGTGAACGTCCAGTGTCTTCTTCAGTCACTCTCCACTTGTATTTACTGAGACAAATTCTCTCCCTGAACTCTGAGCTCTCCAGCAGCTCACTTTAGGGATCCCTGCTCTGTGTCCTGATAGTTGGTTTAACAAACAGGCTACCATACCAGCCTGGCTTTTACATGGGTCCTGGCAATTCAAAAGCTGGTTTTCAAGCCTTGCCCAATGCTCGTCATCTGCCTGACTCCAAATATCTTCCTTTTTATTATTATTTCTCCTGTTATAGATACATATGCTTTTATCTTACAGATTTCACATGCATTAATATATAATTCAAGTCTCAGTCTCAGAAAATGTAGTGGCTAATATTTGCCTTTCTTAAAACTGAATCAAGGATTCTTTTAATAATGAAATATTCTAGCACTTTGGTTAAAAAATGTATGCTTGAGGCCTCACCTCAGATTTGTTTGAGTCCACAATTGAGAAGAAGGCTGGTAAGGTGCAACTCTGTAGATGTTCCTGGGATCCCAAGCAGGGGTGATCCAAAGCTCATCTGGAACAATGTGGCACGAAGTCAATAGCTGATAGTGTTTGTTCCACTCTATTTCAAATCCTCAACCAATAACAAAAACCATTGCAGTTCTCTTAAACCTCCACAACCATTTACATAGTCTTTTAGAACCAAATAAATAAAAGTGCCCCAGGGAAATAAATACATAGATATGCTTTTCTATGTTTTCTCCATTCTGAGAGCATGCTCTCTCTTCTTAGAATTCTAGAAAAAAGATATCAAGAAAACGAAATATGCAAAACATTTAAGATTGGTATTAGATAAATCAAGTCCCCTCTTGTTTTTTACAGACAAGCTGATTTCCTTTTCAAACATATACACTTGACTAGCAGGTCCTCATACATTAATTGTGTATTCACTTGGCATTCCTTGCTATGGAGTCTTTTGGAATAGACATAATTAAAGTAAAGGTGATAAGAACTTGGCCAGTTTAAAATCTGGAAATAGTATGAACTCAACATAAAGACATAAATATAACTGCTTTCTCTTTGTACCAACCAGTATTTATCAAATACCTACCACATGCCAAGAGATTGGTAAACTTATTTTTGAAAATGGATTTGTTGTATAAGTCAAAAATATATACACACACAGGCTAACAAATTGACTCTGTGTGTGTGCTGTGTGTGTTGTGGTGTGTGTGTGTGTGTGTGTGTGTGTGTGTGTGTGTGTGTGTGTGTGTGTGTGTATGTGTGTTGTATTTCTGCACCTGTGTTTCTGTGTGGGAATGTACATGTGAGTATAAGTGCTGACAGATGTCAGAAGCCTTGGATACCATCCCTGGAGATAGAGTTACAGCAGCTGTGATCTGGGAATTGCAATTTGGTTTCTCTGTAAAAGCAGTATGTACTTTTAACCATTGAGCCATCTCTCCAGGCCCAGAGTAACCTGCATAATAAGCTCTTCAAGAGATAGTTGTTGAACTCACTGAACACAGTGTTGCAGAATTAGAATGATTACAAAATCACCACTGATGCCCCCAAAGCCCACCCAGCCTTTTCTGAGGCTCCATGTTCTTCTGCTTAACTTGCAAATACTACCATTCACTAGCCTGTGTTTTGGACTCAACTATACTGAGTTTAATAACCCCATTTGAAGAGACAGATTCTAAGTCACTGACATTTTCTAATAGTCCCTAATGCATTCAAATGAACAGAAGTCATGTTTGAAGCAAAATATCTTGTTTTTCCTAGAGACAGAATCTAGCTAGTAGCTAAATTTGGCAAGGAACTCACCTTGCAGCTGAGGCTGGCTTTAAAATCAAGACACAGGTGTATGTCATGAAGTCTGGCTAAGACTAATACTAACTCCAAAACATTGAGACACATTGAAAAAACATAATTATTTTTCAATGATTATACAATGAAAAAATATTATTCTACTGATGTTGTTGGGCAAGTTACCCAATTTCTCTGAGTGCAGCAAGTATTGGGGTTGCTTAGGTAGCTCAGGGTAGATTGCATGAATTGCCTACTGATAAGCCTAGCATTCATGAGGACCTGGGTTTGATGCCCAGTACCTCACAACATCTCATCTCAGAATCGATGTGTAACAATTTATTAAGGTAATGGGTGTAAAACAGCAAATGTAAAATCTGGCAACCAGTGATGAATAAGCAGAAACTGTACCATGAAATAATGAGAATGATAGATGTCATTGTTCCATTTGTGTGTGGTGTTCCTCTCTTCTACTGATCTGCTGATTATCTGGTAGTAGGAACAGAAATCAAATTCCTCTCTATTAAAAAGTGTCAGCAACATCTTAGCAAAGAACATAACCTAAAATGTCGCAAGCCCTAGAACAAAGGGTTCTAAGAGACTGATGACAGAAATAACAGCAATAGCCAGCTGCATCTTGGTGCTATATGTGCCAAAGCTGGAAAGCTCACTTCCTCTGTATTAGTTAAAATAAACTTTTCAGGGAATATCAGATGAGGGGTGGCCCCCTGTTATTCTTATTGCATGAGTAAGAGAACTGGGGACCACAAAGTTTAAGTGACTTCACAAGGTCACACAGGCAGTAAGTGCAGCAGAGAAAAGACTTGAAACAAGCATGCTGGCTGCAAAAATCTGTCCCTAACAACAGATGCCTGTGTCCTGAAGCTATGGTAGATTAGATGTGAGAAAGAACAAGAGATTTGGAGTCAAAGGAAAAGAACAGATTCAAATGCAATGAAATGGGCGGCTGATCCATATGTTCTCTTTCCTTCCTTTCTTTCTTCCTTCCTTCCTTCCTTCCTTCCTTCCTTCCTTCCTTCCTTCCTTCCTTGCTCTCTCTGTCACTTTGTTTCTTTTTCTCTTTCTTTCCATCCTTCCAAAGCTAGTGTGAGGGCTCACTTTCTCCCTGAAGAACAAATTTGTGCAGAAAAGCACCTTAATTGCTCCCCATGCTATTCAAGCGAGATGCACATGTATCATTATGGAGGAAGGTATTTTGTTGCATTTTGAAGCACTTGACAATCAGTGATGCCAAATTTAACAGCAAGTGCTGAAGTTCCTGGGCTTGTACTTTCGTCACCTGTAACAATACGTCTGCTAATCGGTTGCATAGGAAGGGGCTGGGGTCTCCATTTGTTATTGGTTGTTGTTATTTCCCTGCAGTTTTTATAGACATGGACCCAGAGTTTCTCTCAAGTATCAATCTCTATTTCCAGCTCATGAAATCTTTAAATGACTTGGGAAAGAAATGCCAATTACAGGCTTAATTGAGATCTTCCTACTGATTTTAGCAGCTATTTTGCAGGAGACGTCAGACTCTGGGCTTTGCCGGACAAACGTCCCTTTCACAAACAACTCCTCGGTTGTGCCTTTGTAGTGTTCAGAATGGCCACATTAGGTGAACATTAGGTGTGGCTAAGGTTCAAGAAAACTTCTTTAACAAGCAGGTAGAGAACAAAATTGATCCCAAGGCTATAGTTTGCTGGATTCTGGGTTCTAGCAATTCTCAGAACGTTACAAGTCAGGCATCATTTCCACTTAAATGTCACTTTAATCCAACATAGACAACCATATTGGATTATGGCAGCAGTCTTGAATGTGGGGAAAACTAAGCCCAAGCACGTGAAATGGGCAGAGATTGGCCAAACAGAGGGTTGTGCAGAAGTTACAGAGCAAAGACGCAGCAAGATGCCAACTGCAAGCTCCTCATCCTCTCCATCTTCTTCAGCCTGCTACACAAGGCCAGGGCCCTTGCGCTAATTAAAAATAAGGTCCAAATATTTTTCATTTGATTGAGTTGAAGCTAGAGATAATTAGTTCCAATAACAGTAACTTTAAGAGAATGAAAAGCTGGATTGACTAAAATACTTGGAAAACACGGAACGCCTCGCTGGCCTTCGACATCTTACAGGACTAAGGAGCAAGGCGGGGGATGCATGACGACGACCTGACACCTCAAGACATAAGCATATAATTAACAACCACATTGGGTTCGGAGCCCTTTTTCATCACTTTTGTGCTTAATCTGTGTCTTGTCATTATGAAATTAAAATCCAGCCGGTGTGTTTACATGGTGACTCACTCATGGCACTCTGACTTCAGAAGCTGCAGTGTTGTATGTCATTAACCTCAATTCTATGACATTTGCTTGAATTATTTGGTTGTTGTAAATTATGTTTGTTCATTATGTATCTGGAAGGTTATATTAAATTTACTTGTCAACTCAACTGATTCAGCCAATGTATTTTTTAAATGAGCTAACATGGAATTGATGGGGGAAATGCCTTTTCTCTATATATATAAAATTGTACAAATAAAATATGGTTATTATAACACAATCTTTTAAGGATAACATGCATCCTACCAGTATTCTGCTACCCCATGGACTTTTCTTACTTTAATCCTTGCTACTACAATCAACTGAGAATACCCAAACATGCAACATTGGTTACCTCTGAAGAATATTCTTCTTGGAAATTTAAAGTGGAATTTACTTTTTTTACTTTAACTCATGAATGAGCTGCAAAATATAACCAAGAAATTTACCCTGGATTCCTGATAGGGGAGGGGGCAATTCCTTCGATGGTCTTGGGGTTTGGTTTAATCTTTTTTTTTTTTTAATCTAACTATTTTGAAGAGAGGACTGATGCAGTTTTGTGGTCAGCAATAATTAGAAAACATCACTTGACACATAAAATCAACCATCACAACAGAGATGACTGAGAGAAGGTAGACATCACTATACATATTTCAGAGCAGAAATTTACTAACTATACAACCCATCCCCAGGGTTACTTCTTAGCACCCACTTCAAACAATGACAGTGAAATTAAATGAGCAAACAAGAATGGGATGCTCCCAACAGATCTTTGCTATCTAGTGTTGTTATACTTCATGAAATATGATTTTAAATTATTGCTAATGCTAGCATTGTTGAAGAGAATCTGCTGACCAGATATGACCACATGTCCCAATAAGTAAACAAAGATGAATATGTAGTGAGTTGGCTAATCAGTATTCTATTAAATGCTATCCTATGAGGGGAACAGAGTAAATGGAAGATAGAAAAAAATGCACCTTTACCAGATTATCATGTTGATTTGCACTAGGTGTCATTATCATGAACTTAAAGGGAATCAGAGAGCAGGGCAAGCAACAATGACAAAGATTGTTGTATAAGGACAGTATTCAAAGCCTTTTGTCTAGAAGAGCATTCATGGTTGGCAAATATGGTCAGTTGATAAGCTGAAGAGAACTGTAACTAAGGTCAGTTGAAGTTTCTGTTGGAGTGTTAAATGTCCCCACAGGCTCATGTATTTGGTCTGTAACTGGTAGCACTGCTTTGGGACACTATAAAGTTTAGGAGCTTGGGCTTGGAGAGAGGAAGTAAGGTGCTGGCATGCAAGCCTTGAGGGTAGTAGCTCCACTCTGCTCACAGCCTAAGGCCCGCTTTCTTCTCTACAGAGATCTGAGAATGTGAGAATTCAAGACACATGATCTCTCCACCACAGAGCAGCGTTCTGTCATGCCTTTCCCACCATGATGGAGAGTGCCAAGCTGAGAAGGAAAAGAATCTCTCTTCCCTCAACTCCATTTATGTCAGGTATTGGGTCAAGGAGATTAGAAAATGTGGGCTTCTCTAACAAATCAAAAGCAATTCACTGTAGAAGCTGGGAAAAGTTTTAAAACGCATATTCATACATCTTCTATATCCAGTAAGTCAGTAAGTCTTATTGATCCATTGTCTTTAGAATTAACTTTAAATTCAACCTTGTTCATTCCCTCCATTGCTGAGGTCCTAATCCAGGTCACTATTATCTCTCTACCTGTACTATTCCACTAAAGCCTGCACTGGTTCTCCTCCCAATCTTGCCTCTGTGCAGAGTTGCCTTAACATAGTAAGAACATTTAAATAAGCCAGTTCTTCTGAAGACCCTGCAATGACAGCTTGTTTTGCCCAGACAGTAAAATCTAGTGTCCTTAAGGTGTCCAACAAGATGTAACACAGTCAGGTTTCAGTTATC
This sequence comes from Cricetulus griseus, assembly GCF_003668045.3. Taxonomy (NCBI): domain Eukaryota; kingdom Metazoa; phylum Chordata; class Mammalia; order Rodentia; family Cricetidae; genus Cricetulus; species Cricetulus griseus. Next base: position 10,575,967 of record NW_023276806.1, on the reverse strand, counting down.
GGAGTCACCCATTCCTACTTGACCACCTTTAGCTCCTTGCTGCTCCTTGGAATCATCCAGCCTGCTCCCCTTCCAGGATCCTTGTACCTCTTCTACCCCTCAACCTTGAACTTCCTTCCAGGTGCAATGGGGATCCCCCCCCCCGCCCCCGTCATTAGGCTTTCACCTTCTCAACAAAGCCCCTCTACCCCAAGTGCTTCCTTCCCCACACCATCTGATGCCAATTACCTTTTAGTTGTGGATTAGATGACTCTGCCTTTGGAATATAAGATGAGAGGTAGAGACCTGCCATTCTCTGAACAGTAATAAACCCCTAGTTTCCAGAACAATGTACTTGGCACAGCATTGGAGCATACTATGCATTTGTTAAATGAATCCTAGCAAAACTATGGCTCTCTGAAAGCAAAGAGATCATACCCAGGACACAATAGTCCATGAATTCATAATGACTCATTCCTACAATGTTCCACCCCTTCCCACATCCAGGTACCCATCACATAAACACAAGTTGGTCTCCAAGGAAATCCTTGGTTTTGGCACTCTGAGACCAAAACACAAAGCCTAAGGATTCACTTCACTAGCTCGCACAGAGAGCACTGTGTTCTCCTCTAGCATCTACCATTCCCAGCGTGACTTGTCCATACCAATCCTGTTCTGCCTTCATTTAAATGGTGATGAGTGGTTTAAAATGATAGGCCCTTTTGTAGCTCTTCTTCTCCCTCTCTGAAAGCAATCAAGGGACAAGCTGGATGGCATGCACACAAGCACCATGGTAAATGTCCAAATGACAAGTTTGAATGCCAGGTCTCACATTTCCCATAGCATGCCTGTTTTTTATATAGGGAAGGAAAGTTTTATAATCCAAATCCCTTCCTTTTCAGATGCCTGCTGCCTGAGTAAACACTGTGTACACAAATGACTCCTTGTTCGGATGTCTGTCCTCCAGTTGTCAGGTGTCCTCAGAGCAGTTGCTGTGCCACTCCTAGTAGGAACCCCTTAAGCACTTACCATCATCCTCAACCATATTTCTGTCTCCTGGCCAGATGCCCTTCATTACAGGGAGAAATTCTCTGGACAGGTGCTTCTCATGCCTGGAAATACCATCCAGAAATTCAAGGCCGAGATAATCTTCTGTGTGTGGTGGTGTTGCATTTAATTGTGTGTGTGATTTAGGAAGCTTGCACTTTGCTGCTTGGTTTCTTGACACCTACTTATTTGCCCTTTTCTCTTAGGAAAAAAAAAATCGAAGTTCAAGAAATTGCAACTTTTATCATCTCAATTTTATTCCTGTTGAGCCAACAAGAGGAGCAGCTTTATAAGAACCCCCAAACTGGGTATCCCAATAATAGAAACAAAATGGAAAACAGAAAACAAATAAGCAAACAAAAGTATTCTATTATTTAAGTTCCATAATATTCTATCACTAAGGAAGTTGACATGGCCAAGATGTCAGTGAGGGCATGGACAGCTTCTAAGTTGTCAAGCAACTTTCCCTTTCAAAACTTCAGTCTCCCCCCTCTTTCTCCAGTTAAGTTTGAGTTAGTTCCCCAGGCTGGAGTTAGTTGCTGTCTATCTAAATCCAACTCCTAATCCTACCACTGACAAATTCTGCTTCACTGTGTGCAAAACAACCAATTGCCATGGGGGGGATCAAACTGATGCTCAGCTCATTGATCCAAGAAGAAATGACCGGGGGAGGGTGGGGATGGGAACTCATTCCTGGCAAGAAGGAGCACTCTGTGAATCAAAGAAAGCAGACATTCTTTCCGTAGTACACATTAGAGATAATCAGGGTGCATTCTGGAGTCAGGAGAAGTCAGGACTGAACCTCACAGAACTCGAACAACCTCTCCTCTCTCACCGTGTAAATGTGAAAGTAACAATAAATCTTGCTGACAATTACTTCCACGTCTATTGGCAGGAATTCAGCAGTGGTTTGAAGACTATTGTGAGCCATGCGTGCCTGGAAGCCAACACCCATTAACTATCTCCCTAGTTTCCCCTGTGACTTATAGAATGTGTTATTTTTCCCCAGTGAGTAACCATTCCAAATGTTGAATTAGTAATATTAGCACCAAACACCACTAATTTGTCAGCTGGGTGGTGTTTTTCCATAGTGCTGTGATGGAGTCCGATTACACCTTTTGCTGCACAGCCAAGCCAAGATGAAAATCTGAAGACATTTTATTTATATAATTCTGCCAGGCTTTACGAAAACACATTAAAAACAGTCACAGAGGTGACTTAGTCCCAGTTCAAAATACTCACCCAGACTGCAAATAGAATCCTGACATTTCAACCTAAGCCTCCAATAAAGTTGGCATGTTGGCAACACCAGCACTATTTTGGAATTTCATAAACTAAATTAAAGTTTTAATTCATTCAGCAGCATTTATATATGAAATTCCCATGTTTGTGCAGAGTTGGGAAACTAGTTGCTGGCCTGGGTTGAGCTCCTCTGGAGTTTTATGGGGGAGCAGGGATGAGGATTGGAGAAGACACCCAGAAATAAGAGGTCCAGAAGGCCCCCAACTGTTTCCATCTGACACCGCTGCCCCACATAGGAGGTGGAGGCACAATGAAGGTTCCCAGTGGCCAGCTGTGGTGACAGCTGCTGTGTGGAAAGTGTGAAATGCATAGCTGCTTGCTTGCTTGCATTTAATAGCATAGGTGCTGCCAGCGTCCCCATTCAGAAGTGGAGTGGATCAGTGAGTGTTGAAGCCTGAGTGGCTTTTCAGGAACAGGGCTTTGAACTTGGTTTTATCAAAAGATGCTACCTTCCTTAAGAAGTCACTCTCCCTAATGGAGTTTTGATAGCCAACAGTCATGCCCATGCTCACCGGAGAACATAATAAGCCAGAAGGAATGTGGGGACTGGAAGGGACTGTGAGCTGTAAACTGTCTAGTGTCTCCGTGGTCCATACAAATGCTTGCACTTTCCCCCATTATCTTAAGTTCTTTCCTAAATAGGGGGAAAATAATAACTGGGAAGTAAATGTTGTCCAGCCTATTTAATCTTCCCATTTCCCTAAACTCATGTGTAAAAGTTAAGATAATCATGTGACATGCTGTCCAAATCACCATAGTTATGAAAAAGGGAGTGAGTGTGGTTAAGAACACATGGGAATGGTGGCTGTAACTCGGTACTAGCCTGTTTTCCTCCTACCCAAATGAGAGCTGCAGTCTTTGGGGAGAGAAAACGCACTAGCTCCCATGCAGAGTTCTGCATACAGTTGGGCAAGGGATCAAAACATGACTTGTTAAGTGCAAGTGTTGGTTTACAGTAAAGTCAGCACAACTGCGAGTATTCCTGTTGTGTGCCCTTCCAACTGTGTCCTCTGGCCACTCAGCACACCCCATCTTGAGCTTTGAGAAGAGATTTTTAGCTGGGCACGGTGGTGCACACCTTTAATCCGCATACTCAGAAGGTGGAGAAAGTTTGATTTCTGAGAGTTTGAGGCCAAAGAACATAACCAATAGATCTTCTTCCACCTGACAGCTCACACCTTGGACACCTTCAGCAAAAGTGTTTAGAAGTGGTGACAACATCTACAAACAGTATCCTCATTGTTCTTTCAACTCCTCTTTGAAAAGCTCTGTGTCCAAACATAAACTGGAAATAATAGATCTTTCTTACATGAGCCAAGCTCCCAAGTGATGAAAATTCAAAAGAGTAAATGTATGTTAAGGCTGTCACTAGAGAGGGAGTGAGTTTTACTTGAGTGCAAACAGCATATTTTTTCCATGTTTCAGGAGCAGCATGCATCCATGGACATGCTCATATGCCAGCTGTCTTCACATGGGTTCTGGAGATTAAATCCCTCCCTATGAGCCCTTTACCAGCTGAGCCATCTTCCCACCTTGTACCTGAACAGCTTTAAGAACTTTTCCAAGAAAAAAGACCATAGACTCCAAAAAGGGAAGAGAACGGATGCTTTTATGGGGAAAATGTGAGCTAAGTCGACAACTGGAGGCATCTAAGCCTTGGTGTGTTGAATCCACAGTGGAATAACCCTGGGGAAAGTAACTCCAACACCCATGCTAGATAGGGCTCATGTGACACAGCCACTCACAACATGGAGCAAAGTGGTGGCGCTGGAGCCCTAAGAGACTGGCCTTGGCTCTGAAAATTGGCTACATGCTCTTCTAATGATCTCCTTCAATAATCAGAACTAATTCTATGGAATTTTTAGGTAGATGTTACACAAAATTCAAATTTTGATTCAAATTCTGATATTTATTTGCAAGTAATTCTCTGCACAAAGTTACTTTCTATTTGAGAATAATTTTAGATAATATAAGGAAACATAGAGGAGAGTACTTCCACCAAAAATATTAACTATTTCTTCTGTTCCCTTGGGAATCTTTTTTTTTTTCCAGTTACTAAGTTGGAACATCCATGTGAGATGTTTTTGAAAGGGAGGAAGCCAGATAGAGAAGAAATGACTAAAAGGCATTAAATTATTGCTGCAAAGACATGAGAGGCCCTAGTGCTGGCACATAGAACACTGATGCAGGAGAATCATGAGTCTGCGGCCAGAATGAGCTACAAACCAAGACCCTGGGCAAGGAGGACCTACTACTATTGCCGTGCTGAGTAGACATATGGTTAACTTGTCCTCTAAAAGTTTCCTTTGACACCCACAGACACCTGGACTAAGACTGCCCTAGCCTTAGTCAGAGAAGCTTTTTTTTTTCCATGTGTAATGGTTGCTAATCCAGAGGCTCTTATCTGATCAAAGTGCTAATAAGATTGACTATTGAGAGCTTAGCCCTAACTGGGGCATCTGCATTACCCCCTCCACAGTCCTGGGACCCTCTCCAAAGAGGGGCAGAAAGAATGTAAGAGGAGTGCAATAAAGTTCTACCATGGACAAAGCACACTGTTGTAATCATTAGCACACAGCACCTATAGTTATCTGCACAAGAAAGGGCCCTTTAGAATTTCCTCAAGGATCAAGAAGGGGGTCACGAGGCCCTACTTATTATGTATCCACTGGTGAGCTGCCCCTGACTTAGTAAATGACCCCCTCCATGTTCCTATAAGGAACCTTATTTAAATTCAGTTTCTCCCTCTCTCTCTCTCCCCAGCACATGAACACACACACACACACACACACACACACACACACACACACACAGAGAGAGAGAAGAGAGAGAGAGAGAGAGAGAGAGAGAGAGGATAAGATAAGGCCAAGTTAGGAAGAAAAATGGGAAGTCAACAAGTGTCAGGGAAAATAATGAGGAGTTAATATGTTTATTGTAGGTCTGTGAAGTGGTTAAAACTTACTATTTTGTTTTTACACCCACCAATCCACACCAACAAAGACCAGCTTGTATGGTATGCTGTAGCATTATAGAAGACACAATGAGTTAATCAGAAAGGCAATCTCATGTTCTGGTTTTAAAATAATCATTTATAGAAGCATAGAAAGGGAAATCTTGTCCCACCTCAAGACAAAATCTAACAGTAATAAAATGATGGTCATGGTTTGGGAGTGCTCATGTGTTAACAGCTTGACCATCAGGCTGTAGACCTACAGTAGACTTCCAGAAGGAAGTGCCTAATACAAAGTTGTCACTACAGAGGAAGTGCCCTTCCTCTCTCTCTCTCTCTCATTGCTCCCCCAGATTTTAGGCTAAACTCTACTTTATGCTTACCCTATGATGCCTTGTTCTGCCTCACTCCCTGAACATCAGACCCAGGCACCTATGTGCCCATACCTCCGAAACTGAGCTCTCAAACACCCTGTTTCCCCTTTGAGATGTTTAACCTGGTTACTTGTCACAGAACCAAAACCCTAACTTAGTGATCAACTGTTTTAATTAATCTTCATCCAAAGCTAACGATGGAGACAAAAGGTTGAAATGCAGAGAGATACCGTGCAGTGGACCCACATTCACAGAACAACCTGGTACTGGAAATCTGGGGAAGTCTTAAAAAGCATAAGATGTTTAGAACATTGACATTTAAGAACACACCAAGAGTCTGCATTGTGGATAAGGTTAAACAAGACAGGAGGAAATGTGTCTGGCCCAAGACAATGAGCAATGAATGCCCTGGGCACACAAATTCACATTGCTTGGGACCAGCACAAACCTCTTGGTGATTTTAGTTGAAAATTAGCAATGAAACAATTCCAGGAGTTTTTTAGTGTATTTCAAATGGACAACTGAATGGGAATAAGCATATAGGTGACACAGACTTGGAAATAATCAAGTTGTGACTTTTCTCAGATAAACTCAACAAACCAGCCTGGCAAAGTAGAGCAGCATTGCAAAGTATGATTGCAGCAACTGATTGACAGGAGGATTCTGAGTGTGTGAGAAAGCCATAGAAGTCCCTAAGTTGTCACAGAGTAATCACCCTGAGAGATTAGAAGTCACCTTGGTCCTAAGAGAGAACTAAGAACAGAAGAGGCAGAGTGGAGTCTGGCAAGAAAGGAGTAAGTGTTTTGAGAATGGGGAGAAGGAATGAAGACTCTGGGGAGAAGCTGTGAGGGAGAATTAGCCGGCACATGACCTCAGCAGGGAGAGGCAAACCATGCCTTGAGAGTAAAGATTCTTAGAGCAGAGAATGCAAAGGAGTTCAGGAGCCAGGGGTCCAAAGGATCAGTCCTGTGCACATGGAAATCTAAGGAAGTAAGAAAATCATAGAGCCCAAGGGGGTACTTCAGTCAGCTGAACAGTGACAGGAGCATCTCCGAGCTAAGCAGAGAGCTGTGAGGGGGCCAGGCTTCTGTCAGCAACAGTGCGGGAGCCATTGGCAAACTGAGGTCAAACTTGGGGACTTTCACAGCAAAAGGGAAAAGATTGATCTGAACTAGACAAGAACGAGGGTGTCTGTTCTACCTCCCTGTCAGTGGGAGAGGATGGGGCAAATGCAGGAATAGAGGATGATGGGGAATGTACTGTGAATGTTTATCTTATTGATTGTTGAATAAAATACTGTTTGGCCAATGAGACAGCTAGTTAGACAGGACTAGGAGTCAAAGAGGATTCTGGGAAATGTAGTAGAGAAGTGGTGATCTAGGCAGGAAGTGACATAGCAAGGAGAAACAGGAAATGTCCCCCTTTCCCCTTCGCCTCCTCCAGTGGCAGGATGTGATCCACCGGCAAGGAGGGACGCCAATAAGGTGTCCAATATGATAAGTCTTATAAAGTATACAGATTTATGACAATTAAGATTGAGCTAACAGATGAGAATCCTAGTCATTGGCCAAGCAGCTTTGTACTTAATATGTCTCTGTATTATTTTGTCCATCCACATGGCGGACAGAACTCGGGCGACTGGCGGAGACTGCACACATGGCGGTGGGGCTCGGGCAGCTTTTGGAAAAGAAAGACTTTTCGTAACAGAGGAACCATGTGTGGGAGGCTGTGGAGACTGTGGGGGAGGCTACGGAGAGGCTGTGAGGGAGGCCGTGGCGACTCTAGGAGGCAGGGTGTGAGACACTGAGGCATCCACATAGGAGGCTGTGAGGAATCTGGTGGACGTGGCAGAGGACTGTGGGGATATGTGAGGGAGACAGCGGGGAACATTCTGAAATAAAGTCAGGACTATGAAATATTTTGCTAAAGATGTAATAGATAAGCAAGTGGAAAGAACCAGGAGTCTAGGCTGGCTATGGTGACAAAGTTAATGTGCCTCTCATTCATGTTGAAGTGTGATGCCATTTGAGAAGACTTTGAAAGGTAGACATAATCTAAGTATGGCCTTTGGAAGCAGTGGTGGGGAGGTCATTGAAGTTAAATGACCCATGGAGTAGTGTTAAAATCTTCTAGGGCTGGGTTTTTTGTTTGTTTTAGAAGAAAAAGATTAGCTAAAACTAGGACATCCCATACCACCATACAAAAGACTGTGTCTCCTTGGGGTATACACAATCCCTCCCAGCAAGAGGAGACCAGAAAAGATAGAGTTGCCCAATATTTAATGTTCCAGTCCAAGACAGAGAAAGCTAGGTGTCTTAGTTAACTGCTGTTGCTGTGATGAAACACGGGGCCGAAGCATCTTAGGGAGGAAGGGGTTTATTTGGATTATACTTCCACATCACTGTTCATCATCAATGGACGTCAGGACAGGAATTCAAACAGGGCAGGAACCTGGAGGTGGGAGTTGATGCAGAGTCAATAGAGGGGAGCTGCTTCCCATGACTTCCTGCTCATCCTACTTTCCTATAGAGCCCAGGACCACCAACCAGCACAGGGATGGCATCACCCACAATGGGCTATGCAGGACCAGGCAGAACAGAAACAACAACTGCATTTCTCAATGCTTAAAACTCCAGAAAGGCAACCATGAGAATGCAGAAGTGATGGCTGCTGCTCAAAGCCATGCAGAGCAGGAGCCAGAATTTCACAAAAAGCCATCACACCCTGCTGCTGGCAGCCTGTTCCCTCGACTCTTCAAAACGGGAAACTCCTTTTGCCATGGATGCTTTGACCAATTGCCTTTTTCCAAAAAAGGCAAGAATTTTGCACAAATATTCAACTCATTTTGGTTTTAAATCATCCAAGTGTTGGCAGCCAGTTCCACAGTCCACCAGGAGCATGGGAGGAGAAGAGATTAATGACACACTCTCTCAAGAAAAACAAATCTGAGCACTGTTTCATCCATATGACAGTGGTCTTGGATGCTGTTAGGTGAGGGGGGAAATTCACCATGATGAAAATGAAAAGAAATACTACAGGAAAAAAAGGAAAGGTCAAGTGCAGTCTTATCTCTTTTACTACTTGGAGCCTCTGTTGAGCAAGAAAAGATGGAAATACATATGATAGCTGAGTGCTAGGTCTCCTTGTCCCATTTAGGTTTCTCCTTTTGCACTTCTAACTTAAAAAGAGCAATTATAACCAAAGGAGTTCCAGTGTCAGCCCTTGGCAGTGCATCCCTGCTGGTGAGTGTCCCCTGAGCCCTTGTCTAGTGAGAGTCAGCTGTCTCATCCCAGCTTTGGTACCAGCAGAGCGATGAGGAGAGCATGGCCCTGGGTGTCAACATGGGATTAAACCAACACCTGGTGGTGTCTGCTCCATGTGGACGTACATTGGGAAGGGAGCCTAGACAAAGCCTTTCTACTTTAAATTACAGGAACATAGTGGCTGTCTGCTGATCACAAAGAGTGATTGGAGGGTGAGAGGCATTGGAAATAATTTCCTGTCATAATCCCCTCACGTCACTGCTTTGCATCTCAAATACAGATCACCTGGGAAATAATTTTAAAGCATTTAAAATATCTCCCATGTTATATTATGAGCTATTGGGTTTCTACGGCTTATAAGAGCGATGAGACTGCAGCCTCAAGAACGAATAGCACAGCATAAGAATTCTGGAGTCTAATAGAATATAGCTGATTGGAGGCCAAAGCCAGAGATGCAGGCATTCCTACACACCCAACCCAATGCAAAGAGCGAGCCACTGCCGCAAGAGGAGCAGCGGCTTCTCCTCGTGTGTTGTTCTCCGAATCTTTGTCCTCTGTTCTCTTTGTTCCTGTTGGCTTGCTAATTAGCTGTGATTTTTTTCTTAATTCTCCTTATAGTAGGTTAATTTTGTCTAACTCACCAGCAGGGGTTGTGTAATACATAATTCACAGAGCAATGTCAATGATTAAAATTCTTTCATTAACACAGCACCTTAAAGATAATAAATATGAAGCATTTAGTTCCCAATCTGTGGGTACAGAAAGCTTCCTTTCGTGTGTGGGGAAAAAAAAAGCTTGCTCAGATGATGGGCACCGGAGGAAAATAGAAAATAAAATAGACTAGAGCCTGAGTTTTAAGCTGGTGCTAAGACAAACAAATCAAAAAGTGCTTATTGTAAGCCCTTTAATTCTGCAGGCATTTTCAGAGAAAGAATTCTAGAAATTACACAGCCAGGGGATTCTTTTCCTGCCTTTTTGAAGAGCCACTTTGTAGTGTCGAGGCTAGCCCTCTCAGCTGAGGGCAGACACATCTTGCACAGGAAGTCTTGCTATGGTAAAAGTTGTCCCAGCTTCCACATGCCCCTTCTGAATTCCACTCAACAATTTTAACTGCTTTGACTTGTGACTGTGCAAGAAGAGCCATGCAGTAATTAGATACAGGGGATGAAATTTCATTTAGAGAAATGTTAATAACTCATACAACATCTGTCCCTCCCTACCCTATCTGTCCACCCACTCACATGTGAGTCTTACATTTCACTTTAAGTGCAAGCTCTTTTTGCCTCCGTATAGTCACTCCCATACCAAAAAATAAAAGGATAATAATCACAAATGCCTTGGCAACAGCAGCCAAGAAGACTGAATCTGTGTCTGATCACTAAATGTGATTTTACTCAGAGCCTTTTCTCTCAGTGGTGTGTGTGTGTGTGTGTGTGTGTGTGTGTGTGTGTGTGTGTGTGTGTGTGTGTGTGTCTTTTTCTTCTCCAAAGATGAATCATATTATTTTGGGTTGTCTTATTTTTGAAGGAATGAATATATGTACTTTTGGTAGTAATTACATATAGCACCAGTTAATTTTGAAAAATTCTTCACCCGTAAGGATATAAATCAATACTAACTTTGCACGTAGAAAGCTTAAAGTTCAACAACACATAAGTGGAATTAAAAACCTGTCCAAAGGTTATGGCTCAGATTTAACAAGTGGCCCCGCATAACACATTGTCTACTCTCAGCTCCGGTTCTAATAGGTTTGTCTCCAGAACCAAAATACAGCATCAAACTTAGCCCTCAATTGGCATTTTGAGCTTAAGAGACATGGAGCAAGGTTACCAAAGTGGTCTCTCAATACGTCATCCATTCCAGTAAATAGCCTGTCTCTTTCAGAAGCAGGTCAGCAGCAGGCCAGGCAGAGGAAATGCTCATGGGCTTGTCCCTGCTGTAATCTGCCTGTGGCTAATTTCAAATATTTTCTATTTTTAGTGGATGGTGGTTCCCATTGCTCTCATAAGCTCAAATAATTACTCCCATTTTTTTTTTTAAAATAAGTGAGCAGCACATGGCCCTAGGAAAGCCAGCCACTGTGCAAGCTACTAAAACTAATACTCAATACCGTCAGCCAAAGTTGTTACTGGTCAACTGGCATGCAGGGAAGTAGTAATGAATGCTTCTATTTTTAAAAATGGTAGAGAAGCTTTAATTTCACACATATAAACCAAAAAGAATTGATTTTTTTGTCCTTGTTTCCACTTGCAGATTAAAGTCTCGGTACCTTGCCAAGCTTGGTCAACTGATTTCTGTTAAAGATAACTGAAGGGGTGGGTGCAAAAATACTAGGACCCCAAACTACTGGGCAGTAGATACATATGACTCAAATAACTCATGAATCTTATGTGCATGCAATGAGTTCCAGTGTGAGAATCTGAATTCACAGTGTCCTAGTGCTACATAAAAGGGGGTAGGAAAGTGACTCAGGGCATTGACTCAGTGGATAAAGTGCTGGTCACATTAGCATGAGGCCCCACAGGCTGAATCCCCAGAACCCATGTAAAGCTAAATGCACTGCCATACATCTGTAGTCCATGCACACTTGCTGGATAATCCAGGAAATCTCAGAAGCTCTGGGATGGGTTGGCTTCCAGTACACAACCTTTAACAACAAAAGACCCTGCCACAGACAGGGCTAAAGGAGGACAAACATCTGAGTTGCTCTCTGAAATTCATAGGCACAATGTGCTACACACACACCTCAGCTCTCTCTCTCTCGCGCACACACACACACACACACACACACACACACACACACACTCCTATTATACATATACACATAAACAGTTAATTAGCAAAGCTAAAAAAAAAGAAGCTTTTATTGAAAATCAATATCCTCTCCTGTACTTTTTTCACTCTTCGAAGTGTGTTCCTGACTATTTCTAGACTGACTATGTGTCAATCAAATGTTCAGAATATCAAGTGAGTAGTTACTTCTCCCACCATAGATGAGCTTGATCTGGATGTGATATCTCTACTGAGGTGCCTGTGTACACAGGTCTCTAAATTATTAACTCATATTTTCATTGACCCTTCTTCATTCTGATTGTGTTTCTATGATTCCTCAAGTTTATAGTAAGGGCTTTGTATTTATTTTAACGTTGGAAATGGATTTAAACCAAAGAAGAACATGGTGAGGAAATGGGGTTACCCTGGAGGGAACTGGGGTTGATATGTAAAATAAGATTGTTTCTAATTTAAATACAATTTATATTTTAAAAAATAAAGGTTCACTCTGGAGGATGGGTTGACAAGAAACCGTACTGAGACAAATTAAGGGTTAAGAAGACCTGTCCTACAGAAAGGGGAGACCTGTCCTACAGAAAGAGAAGACCTGTCCAACAGAAAGAGGTAGTGTTTAACTAGATGGAGAAGAGCAGAGCTTATGAACAGTGACTACACTCTGGTGTTAGGAAAGAAGAGTCAACAGAATTTGCAGGTGGAATGATCAAGGCCACTAAAATGTAAACTGCACAGTGAGTCATATATGCCTGGACAACAGTAATTCATCCCCAGCCCTACAGAGAGCCTAGATGAGAACCTCACTCTGATGCAGTCTCCAAGATTTTCAACAGAGAGCTAGTCGGATGGGTGAAGTTGCCCTTTATAGAGCAAGAAGAACACTTCCAGAGACTTTGCTGGAGAGAAGCGTGAAATGAGCAGCTCAGCTCTTCAAGGGCCAAGTTTGTCATGTCTCCTAGATAGCCCAGTGCAGAGCCCGCATGGACAGCATGCATGTAATCCTGGAGACTAGAGAAAGATGGGCAGAGAAATGAACTTGGTACTTGATAGAAAATAGACAAAATTTAAAGCTGGGGGTAGATGTGACCATCCAGGCTGTGAGGACCTATGAGTTCAGGGTCTGGAAACAAAGAGCAAAAGTAAAGTGGTTAAATGAGAGGGGAGCCAACAAAGGTGCCTCAAAAGCATGAGGAAGAAGGAACTTGAGCACCACACGGTGTTCGCGATGCCATCAGGGGCACATGGGAGTCTACAGCACACAGGTGAATGGTGACCCTGGCCAGGGCGGTGTTTGTGAATCACTGTGAATTAATGGAGGAAGCAGCTGACACCACCACAAAGAACAGCGGACACCCCCACGGGCACAGGTGGATGATGAAGACCATTCTACTCCAAGTATACCTAAAAAAACATCTCCCATGTTATCCACACTTCCTGAAAGTGTGTGCCTGGAGAGATGGTTAGTCAAACTGAAGTGCATATAAAAATTTCAAATAACAAAACAATGGAATCTTGGAATTCGCAGGCAAATGGATGGAACTAGAAGAAACAATTCTGAGCAAGATAACCCAATCACAAAAAGACAAACATGGTATATACTCATTCATATGTGGATTTCAGACATAGAGTAAAGGATTACCAGCCTACAGTCCATACTGCCAGAGAAGCTAGGAAACAAGGAGAATCCTAAGAGAGACATACATGGTCCCCTGGAGAAGGGAAAAGGGACAAGATCTTCAGAGCAAACTGGGAGCATGGGGGGAGGGGGGAGGGAACTAGGAGAATGATAAAGGGAGAAGAGGAGGGGTGAGGAGGACAGGATGGGGCAGGGAGGTTGAATTGGGGGAAGAACAGAAGAAAACAAGAAAGGAGATCCCATAATAGAGGGAGACATTTTAGGTTTAAAGAGAAATCAGGCACTAGGGAAATGTCTGGAGATCTACAAAGATGACACCAACTAACAATCTAAGCAACAGAGGAGAGGCTGGCTACCTTAAATGTCATCCCCTGATAATGAGATTGATGACTGACTTACATGCCATCATATAGCCTTCATCCAGCAGCTGGTGAAAGTAGAAGCAGACACCCATAGCTAAACCTTAAACTGAACTGGAATCCAGGTGCAGAAAAGGAGGATTGATGAGCAAAGGGGTCCAGACCAGACTGGTGAAACCCACAGAAACAACTGACCTGAACAAGGGAGAGCTCTTGGTCCCCAGACTGATAGATGGGAAACCAGCATGGGACTTATCCAGAACCCCTGAATGTGGGTGTCAGTGAGGAGACCTCAGAATTCTATGGGGTCCCTTGTAGTGTATCAGTATATTTGCCTAGCCTAGGAAGGGACTTTGGGAACCCATCCTACATGGAGGAATACTCCCTGAGCCTAGACACAAGGGGGTGGGTCTAGGCCCTATCCCAAAGAATATGGCAGACTCTAAAGACCCCCTATGGAAGGCCTCACCCTCCCTGGGAAGCAGAAAGGGTATGGGATAGGTAGGGTATTAGTTGGGGGGGGGCAGGGGAGGAAAGGAGGGAGAGAGGGAACTGGGATTGACATGTAAAATAATCTTTCTAATTCAAATAAAAATTATAAAAAAATTTGAATAACAAATACCAAAATAGAAAACCATCTGGGGTAAATACGTTCATTAGAAGATTAGATGTGGTAGTAAAATGTTCAACAAAATGTCAAACTGCAATAAACAAGTAACTTATCATTTATTTAGGACTGACACATGATACACAATTAAAATATCCAGTAGAAAAATTGTGTGCTTGAGTATGCAAGATCATGAGTTGGTGTCATAAAATACCATGGACTATGTGATATGATAATACTCTGTGCCCATTAAACAGGAGCTCCAGTGACTGGGAAGACAGCTCAGTGGGTAAAGTGCTCGCCATGCCTGTGTGAGGGCCTCACTTCAGATCCCAAGAATGCACGGGAAGCCGGCTGTGGCAGCATCCATCTGTAACCCAAGTGCTCCCGCGGGAGGCACAGACAGAAGATTCCCAGTGGTTACAAATAGTAGGCCAGCTAGCTTGGGGAACACGTCCAGTCCACAAACAATGAGAGACCTTATCTCAAACAAGACGGAAGGTGAAGGTGGACACTCGGGCTTGTCCTCTGGCCTCCACATATGTACCATGGCACTCACACACATGAACATGCGTGTGCACACACACACACACACACACAAAAAAAAAAAAACATACAGGCACACACACATGCACTCACACCCTACACACACATGAGGAATAAGTAAACAGGGCAGGAATTACAGATTTATGCAATAATTGTCTGAAATCATATAAGTCTGATAAATGTGTGCATTAATCTGTATTTAAAGGAAGAGTGAGAGGCAGAGATGGAAGAATAGATGTTTACTAATTAAAGAAGCATGAAAAACAATATCAGAGTTTTCCTGTCCATCAAGATTCTCTTTAATATTATCTTCTTTCTATTACATGGAATTTCTTAATTTCTCTCAAATATCTCTATATTGCTTATAGAATGATAGATAAATGTACTTTGAATTATAACAAGGATAATTTACTGGGTCTCTATTAGTGTATAAACAGTGTATATAACATTTCACAAAGGTTAAGATTTAATTCCTGGTAGAGGGCCCACATGATCTCAGTACATGGGTGACAACTGATGGGGGAAGAGTCTGCAAGGATGAGACTTATGACACCTGCCTTTGCAACAGCATCAAATCCTGTAAGAGCATTCTGTATTCCTTACTCTCTCTTTTGCACTACCCCAATAGTCTAAATTCCAAGAGTCTCGTCTGTTTCCCTCTTCCTTAGTAACAACACATCACTAAGAGAAATAAGTTTGCGTGAGCTCGGGAGATGTCTCATGTGTTAAGAGTGAGCATAGTTTTCCAATGGACCAGAATTATGCTCCCAGCACTCGTCAGGAAACTCACAGCCACTTCTAACTCCGAGGGACCCATTGCCCTCTTCTGGCCTCTGTGCACACTGTGCTCATATGCACATTTCCTCCCCAACACACACTCTTACAAGTAATTTTACAAAAACAAAGTGTGAGAAGATTTAGGGGAAATGTGAGTGTGAGAAGGAGGAAGGGAGGAAGGGAGGGAGAGAGGGAGGGAGGGAGGGAGGGAGGGAGGAGGGAGGGAGGGAGGGAGGGAGGGAGATTACATGTATGTAGCTGTGTAGGTTATACGTGTGTACCAGGATTTCAATTCTGTGTGCATGTGTGTGGATAAACAGAGATAAACATTAGATGTCTCCCTTTACCGCTGTCAACCCTTTTATTTTGAAATAGTGTCTCTCAATGAGCCTGACACTTGCCATTTCATCTTGACTGTTCAGCAAAGCCCCAGGATCCACCTGTCTGTTTCCCTGCCACTAGGTTATAGGTGGACATCAGTATTATCAATTTCTTCACAGGCTGGAGATCCAAAAGTAGCTTGCCACACTTGTGCAGCAAGCAGTTTATCCATGGATCAGTCTTGCCAGTCCCTAAAGAAAACAAAATCTTTTTTGGTTTTTTGAGATAGGGTTTCTCTATGTAGCTTTGGAGGCTGTCCTGGAACTCCCTCTGTAGACCAGGCTGGCCTTGAACTCACAGAGATCTGCCTGCCTCTGCCTTCTGGGATTAAAGATGTGTGCCACCTGGCAAGAAAAGATTTTTAAGACATTTGATTTGGGCTGGAGAGTTGGCTCAGTAGTTAAGAGCATTTATTGCTCTTACAGGGAACATGAGTTCAATTCCCAGCACCCACATGGTGGCTCAAACAGTCTTGCAAATCCAGTTCCAGAGAATATTATTCACCCATCCATCTGAATTCCATAGGCATCAGGCACACACATGGTACACACACATGCATGCAAGCAGAACACTCATATACATAGAATAAAACTATTTCTTAAAATGATTCAACAACTTTAAAGGAGAAGGGTAAGCATGCATACTCTGAGCCCTGTGATGTCAACAAATAGTGCTAAGTATCAGCTCATTCCAGGCTCAAACAGATTTCCCAACTTTCATGCATAACGGAATCTGATTCTCTCATTTCTCCAAATTACCCACTATTCTAATGGGGCTAATGGATTGTTTTCCTTACAACAAAGGCCTATTATAAGCTATTAACAGAATCAATTTTAAACAAATGCATAGTTGGTTCTTTGTCTTTTAGTTTTGTGATTTGATTAGTACAAAAAGGAGCTGAAAAACAGAGAGAATGCTGTTGCTCCTACAGTATTTCATTATAAATGCTATGTTAAGACTATAGATTCCACAAGTTACATATTTGATATATTTTTAATTTTACATGTGTGTAAGGGGTGTGTAGATGGGGTGTGTAGATGGGAGGGAAGTAGATGTGTGTGTGTGTGTGTGTGTGTGTGTGTGTGTGTGTGTGTGTGTGTGTGTGTGTGCACGTGCGTGCCCATGCTCCTAGAAGCCAGGAAACAATATCAGGTCTCTTCCTCAATCTCTCTCCCCATTACTTTTTCAAAGAAGGTTTCTGGCTGAGCCTGGAACTCAACAGCTTGGCCTTGCCACATAACTAGTGAGTTCCAGAAACCAGTGTCCAGTGTTTTCCATGAGTGTTGGAGGTCCTGAGAGGAAGTGAATGGTTGGTTAGCATTCCATTGAATGAACTCCCTAGAATCTGTTTAAGAAGGCCCATGCTGAGCAAATAGACAATTCTGAATTTTCCTCCCCTGAGAACAAAGCTACCCCAAAACATCCTTGAATATATAAATTTGTACAAGACTCTGGTTATATAATCTGGCTACATAGGATTGCATATTGCTTTAACTACAAAAATGTATGTAAACATTGTCTTTCTCCAAGTTGTTTCTTCTAAATATCTCATTTCTTTGTTAGAAGACAAACTAACATTTTTCTGGCAGTTGTGATAGGTGAGGTCTGTCAAAGTGGTTTGACAGTAAGGGAGATGTCCTCCAAGCTTACGGACCTGAGTTCAATCCCCTAGAGACACAGAGATGAAGCAAAAATAACCTGTCATATTTTGTCCCCTTGGCATAGGGTGTATACACACACACACACACACACACACACACACACACACACACACACACACACACACAATAACAATAAGAAAATTAAGAACAATTTTATGAAAAGTATAACAGGTAGTAGTAGGTGATTTTGTAGCAACAAATATTTATACTGATATTGTTGAGTGCATCCCATCCTGCCCGTTTTTACAAAAAAAAAAAATGATGATGAGAGTCCAGTAGATTAAAATAACTTTCTCAAGATCACACAGACAGGAGCTTGAAATAAAAAAGGAAGGAAGGAAGGAGGGAGGGAAAGAGAGAGGGAGGGAAGGAAGGAAAGAAGGAAGGAAGGAAGGAAGGCAAGAAGGAAGGAATGAAGAAAGGAAGGAAGGAGGGAGAGAGGGAGGGAGGGAAGGAGAGAGGGAGGGAGGGAGGGAGGGAGGGAGGGAGGAGGAGGGAGGGGGGAGGGAGGGAGGGAGGGAGGGAGGGAGGGAAAGAAGGGAGGAGAAAGCTAAAAAATTAATGTTGAGGTTGAATCCAAAATGAGGACTTTCTTAAGAATAGTCAGTTGCAAGTTTATATTCATCGTGGGCTGCATTTCGCCTGTCTCAAAACAGTGAAAACCTAGCTTGATAAGAAGTACACAATCACACAATAAATACCTGAACAAATGGAAAATTAATTTTGCTATTTATTCATTTATTTGGAATTAATCTTTCTGGTCACTGCATTGTTTTTGTGCTTTCTTTGGTTTTCCTGTTCCTCTGAGGAATCGGTCATTTTTCTCCACTTCTTTCTGATTATGCACTTGCTGTGTCTCCGTGACACAGCCACTGTCCTCATTGTCTGCCTGGGATGAATGGTACCCACATCACATTCCAGACAACCTTGGCATTCTGATTTGCCACACTTCCTTTTGAGCATAGTGTTGCTGGAATGAACACTCCCCACATTCCTTGGCATTGAAAAGTCCTACTGGTGGGGAACAAAGATTTTACACATCACAACAAAGATTAAATGTGATGAGAGAAAATTAATGGTTCTCACCATCTACGACTCCTTCCTTGGGGTGTTTGCTAGGCATGACATCAAGATGGACAGCTAAACGTGGCCAGATTATCACTGCAATGTCTATAACAAAGGCTTCCTCTTTTCTAAATCTCAGAAAATGAAGGTTGAAGAAAAATTCAGCTCTAAAAAGAAGACAAACAGATCCCCCTATATTTTTTAATTGATGCAATTGCTTGTGATAAATTTTGTTATCAAAACATGAGAAGCTTTTAACTATTAAGGAACTTTGTTCCTCTTTAGCACTTGTCTCTTTTGTATAGTTTTTCTGCTTGCATTATTGAATGAAGATTTTTCTTGGGACCCTTTATCCATTTTCCCTTGCCTTGGATTACAAGTCTCACCAAACATACCTGAAAGTCTCTTGCCAAACTTTGCTTCAATCTCCAAAGTTTATTGAGTACTCACTATCCCAAGATACTCTAGTTTTTTAAAGTTATAAACATTTACTGGGCATGACACCCCTGAGTATGGCCTTCTAGATGAAGGAGATTATGTCCCTGGAGATCAGATCATCCGCCAGTCACACTTCACGCCTTAGCTGTCACCTCCTGAGCATTGTTCCAGCAGTTAGATATCCTGGAAAGATTCGGGTAGATTTCCTCTGTTGTTTGGTAATGGCATTTGTCTGTGTATCTGTCACTTAGTGAATATGCTGCTTATAGTCAGCTTGCAGAAGTTGCGGGGGTCTGTTTATTAAATGTGCACACTACCATGCATTAATACTGATTCAGAGGTTCGCTACTGAGTTATGTCAGCAACTGCCACGTTCTCTGAGCTGCTTGTGTAGCAGAGTGTGTTTTAATGAGCCATCAGCCAAATAGTCTGCTCAACACCAGCCTTGTTATCATGAGCTGAAGACCAAGACCATCTAGACACCAAGCAGAGATGCTGACAGCCATCCCTTTCGGAGGGCACCATACCCACATTCATGTGTTCATCTGAATAGCTTTTCACACTGTCCCAGAGAGGCTGCAATCAAATGAAGAATCTATCTGTTCTTGACTGGCAGATCCATGGGAACAAAAGGAGTCTTTTGCCAGCAGTGGATAGCAGATCCACTAAAGAACTGGGAATGCTCAACCTTCTGAGCTGTCCAGTATCAATCTTCTGTAGTTTTTGACAGAAAGCATTCAATTATCCTGAATGTGTCAGAAGTAAACCCCCATGTGATAGTGTTCTTTATTGTCATGTACGTTTTGACCTGTGTAATCTCCTTCATTGGCAACTATAGAGTTAATGATACAGAGCATGTGCACCTCATTGCACATCAGGGTGGTAGGAACAGTCTTATTTCCCAGAGACCAGTTCCAAGGTGCAAATCAGTATGGTGATGCTTCTCAGAGAACTGAAGTGTCATGCTTTTGGGTAATTGTTTCTTTTTCTCTTTTCTTGTATTTCTTTTTCTCCAAGGGGGTGGGGTGTTTCCCAAGGCTTACTGAGTTTGGGGTGTTTGTTATTGTTGTTTATTATATATTGGCCTGGTCAAATTACCTATGAAGAAGATTTGACTATTCACATACAAGATGACCCAAATATGAAAATTATATATACACAAATACATGGATTATGAAATTCTAGGAATAATATTAATTCTGTGGTTTTAATTAGATAGTTATTCTTCTGAGAAAAAAATAAATAAACCAAGAAGAAGCTGTTGCTTCAGTTTAGAAAGCAGTGAGAGTGTCTCTTTCTATCTTTCTTTGAGTGCATTTTTCTTACCAACTCTATGGCTTTCACCTGTCATTCACTTGATACACCCAATACTGATGTGAGAACCATTCTCAACTGTGCCTCTCCATCTCAAACTAGTAGTCCAGGCCCCCAAGGTCACTGCGTGGGTTAAGCAGGTTCCAAAAGGCCTCTACTCCGTGGTTCCTAATATAGTCAGCAAGGGTTTGAGTGATGACAGAGTGTCCCTTATCAATGGATGCACTGGGCAATAGGACCAACTAGCCCAACATCCCCAGCTCCACACTTCCTCAAAGATAAAAATGCCTTCCCTGCCTTACTGTCATAAGATAGACACCAATGTTTGCTTTCTCCTACTTTAAGAGCCCCTGGAATATTAGATAAGAAAAAATAAAGTGCCTCAAGAATAGCTGGAGGTCTTTATATATGTAAATATTAATAGTGCTATAAATTTGTGCCTGTTGCTGTTAACTGCATTTCTATTTTGAGGGTTATTTAGTTTACCTGGGGATCAAACTCGATGCTAGGAAAGAAATTGGCCTCTGAGCGACATCCCCTGTTGTCCTGCATACACTTTTTTAACAGGTATTTTTAATACTTTCACCTGTAGTAAGTTTGCCTTACAGTCACTGATTTATGAAAGCTTTACATACATGTCAGATTTCACAAACTTGGCAAGGCCATGATATGGAAAAATTTATGAGCAACATATATCACTGGGTGCTTAGAACAATGATAAAATAATTAGTGCTTATGAGGGTTTCCTGTGCAAAAGACGCTGTTTCTAGGTGTTGGTGGGTCAATTTCATAAGTCCCTGGAGGGAGTTATAGTAGAAACTTCATTAAGCTAAGGGAAGGGAGGATGAGTAACTTGCCAGAGGCCATAGTAAGCAAGTGTGGTGATTGAATAAGACTGGATTCCATAGGCCCATAGATTTGAACATTTGGTTATTAGGGAGTCACATTATTTGACAGGGATAGGGGGTATAGCCTAGTTGGAGTGGGTATAGGCTTTTTGGGGGAAATGTGTCACTAGGCTTAGGCTTTGGGGTTTCAAATGCTCAAGGCAGGTCCAGTCTCTCTCTCTCTCTCTCTCTCTCTCTCTCTCTCTCTCTCTCTCTCTCTCTCTCTCTTCCTGCTACCTGCCAATCCAGATGTAGAACTCTCAGAGCCCTGTCCAGCATCTTGTCTGCCTGCCCACTACCATGCTTCCCTTCATGCTGATAATGGACTAAACTTCTGAAACTGTAAACCACCCCCAATTAAATGACTTTCTTTATGAGTTTCCATGGTTATGGTGTCTCTTCACAGCAATAGACCATTGACTAAGACAGAAGTTAGCACCAGTGACTGGGGCATTGCTGTGACAGGACTAACCATGCTTTATGTTGGTAGAATATAGACTTCAGGACTTTGGACTAGAAAAACAGTTGAACTCTTTAAGCTGGACTCACTGGGCCATAATAATAGGACCAGGAAAGACGGTGGTATTGAGAGAAATGTTGATTATGACAGTCCATCTCAATAGATTTCAAAGTGAAGATTATTAGTAAGTGGCCTAGAGATCATTCTTGTGATAATTCGGTGAAGAATGTGGCTTGTTTTGCCCTTGTCCAAATAGTTTGGCTCAGGTTAAATTGAAGATTAATGGCAATGGCAAAGAAGATTTCAAAACAGCCTGGTATTGACTGTGTCACATGGTTATTAATGCCCAGTCTTATGCAGATATATAATGAAAAGGAGCAAGCTGAGCAAGGAAAATACAAAATGTACAGTTTGAAGAGAAAAGGTTCCCCCGAAGAGTAATAGAGCTAAGTCCCATACTCAGGGAGATAAACAGATTACAGAAAAGTATGACTGTAAATGGAATAAAGGGATTTGTGACTTCCTAGAAAGATCCCAACCAGATTTACAATGAACAGGAATTAAAGAAAGTTTGGGGCCATGCATGGCTTTAGAGTCAAATGTACAAGAAAGGGTTTGTAGAATCTCCCTCCATGGCTAAGGAAAGCCACCAATGCCAGGCAAATGTCAGGGGTGTCCCTGAATAGAAGCCCAGAGAGGCCATTGGGTGAAACTGTGAAAATGAAGCCTGGGTTTCATTGAAGACCCCATGATTTTGGATGGGTCAGAGTTCTGGGATACCCTTTACGAAGAGCTGGTAACAAAGAGTGGAACCAGTCTGAGAAAAAGAAGTGTCTTGTAGTCAACAAGCTGAAAGGAGTTGGAGATCTGAAGAGTGCTTTGATGTTAGACATGGAGATGCAGAGTTTGGAGTTTAAACTGCTGGTTTTAGATCTTGCTTTGTGCCAGTATTTCCTCTCTATGCTCCTGTTCCTCCCTTTTGGAATGGTAATGTATATTCTGTGCCATTGTATGTT
Organism: Cricetulus griseus; assembly: GCF_003668045.3. Taxonomy (NCBI): domain Eukaryota; kingdom Metazoa; phylum Chordata; class Mammalia; order Rodentia; family Cricetidae; genus Cricetulus; species Cricetulus griseus. The sequence goes on along the minus strand of NW_023276806.1, from coordinate 10,553,118 downwards.
GGAAGCATGTGATCTGCTTTTTGATTTTAGTTTCATAGGGATTACAGTTAAGAAATTGCCATGATTCTCAGAAGAGACTTTGAACGTTGGACTTTTAAACAGTGTTGAGACTATTATAGACTATGGGGACTTTTCAAGTTGGACTGAATGAATTTTTGCATTATAATATGGCTACAAACCTATGGGACAGGGAGTGGAATGTGGCTTGAATAAGAATGCCCCACTTAGGCGCATAGATTTGAATGTTTAGTCATTAGAGAATGGCACTACCTGACAGGAATTAGGAGTTAGGAGGTATGGTCTTTCTGTAGTAGGTAAGGTCTTATTGGAGGAAATTTGTCACTGGGTGGGGGCTTTGCAGTGTCAAGGGCTCAAGCCAGGCCCAGCACCTCTTTCTCTTCCTGCTGCTGCTAATCCAGATGTAGTACTCTCAGCAACCTGCTTAGCACCATAGCTGCCTACCAGCTGCCACACTTCCCTGCATGTTGATAATGAACAGAACTCTGAAACTGTAAGCCAACCCCAGTTAAATGATTTCCTTTGTAAGAGTTGCTGTGGTTATGGTGTCTCTTAATTTCATCAGAACAGTAACTAAGACAGCAAGAGAGAGTACATGGCAAGGAACATTTTTGGGGTCTTGACCACCTCTCTATACCCTAAGTTGGTTTCCAAATTAGTAGAGGCAAACCTCTTTAGAAGTTAAAAAAAAAAGTTCAAACATAGAAACTAGTGATTCCTGGAAGAAATAAAAATACCATCTTTACTCCAACATGAGTGTGTGAATTTTTTTATCAGGAGATGGGATGTATATTCACAGCCCAAGTGCAGAGGGTACTGGTAACACACTTGAGGTTGCCTGGGTATGGCCACAGTGACTACAGATTCATGGCCTCTGACACCCAGAATCCTTGGCTGCTTACTTCACTATGCTAAGAGACCAAGTCTCTAAGTCTCTGCAAAATTTGGATTACCATCTTTAATTTTCTACTTCCTCTTCTGAAACTGCGAGTCACATAGCGACTGCTTCCAAGCACACTTAACAGAAATTTAATGAATCTGTATGTGGCCAGAGTTTCTCATGGCATTTGGCAAAAAGCCAGGCAAATAATAACCACTCAAATTAATATTATCTACCTTGGGTTGGTACAGGATGATGTATTTTGCTCAGCAGTCTATAAGCAGTTATGAGAAACACTGCCAGGTATGGTAACATAAACCTATAATCTCAGCTCTTGGGAGGTTGAGGCAGGAGGATTGTGCGCTCATAGGCTAGCCTGGAAAGAAAGAAAAACAGAAAGGAAGGGAGGAGTGGAGAAAGGGAGGGAGAAGGGAGGGAGTGAGGAAGTTAATAGGGAGAAGGAAGTTTAACATATATACCAAATTTCACAACGTTGACAAGAAGGGGATATTATTGGGAAAATATACCAACAACATATAAAACAAGGTGCTTAGAATTATGATAGAAAAGTTAGCACTATTATTATTAAGAAGCAGGCAGGCAGTCTGACTTTATTCACCTTCCCCCACCCACTACACACAACTTGGGCATTGTGAAATAAAGAACTGGTCTAGCCTGAAAGTGGGAATGCACAAGCTCAATTCCGAGTTAGAAACGTGCTCCTCAAACATCTCAGAAGCCAAGAAAGTCATTTCCCTTCCACCTCCTGCTATATCCTGTAATTCATAATGGATCAAGATGCAGCCCCCTCCCAAATGTCTTATCAAAGTCTATCAGGTAGTGTTTGTATGCAGTGCCTTAAAAAAGACAAGAAAATCACCAGTGTGATCTTCGGGCTACCTTGTTTTAGGTCCTGGACATTGATCATCCCTCTGTTCTCTGGAAAATAGAAATAAAATGATGGACAGTAACAAAGGGAGAGAAGAGGAGGCATTAAATCATATCCAAAAAGAAACAAATGTAAGAAGATTTGACAGCAACAATTTGTGAGCCAACAGGGAGTCTCACTACCGGGAAGCGCCGTGAATCAAAATGATCAAATGATTTTATTAGTTTGGTTTTATTAGTTAGATCTATTACCTTTGTTTTTTTCATGATCATGGAAAAAAAGCAAAGTAATTATCATCAGTTTATCAAGACAGGGCCTCATGGAACTTCTATGCTGCTGGTTCTGTGGTGTCCAACTGTGTCTGGTGCCCTTTGAGGAGAGCTCTGTGCCTCCAACTCCCCCCTTCTGTAAGTAGGGTGCTGGGATGCATCCACAACTCTCAGACAACCGCTTCACAACATGGAGAAAAACTACAGTGTGTGGCTATTGTATTTAAAAGGCATTGAAGATGGACAGTGCTCAAAGCTGAGAGGGGGAAAAAAAAAACCTTAATTTATCTTCAAGGCCCAGACTGTAAGCATGGTGCTGCAATCACAGCAGATACCCGCCTCACATCACTGCCCTCCTCTGCAAGCCCCTGAACTTTACCTGGTGTAATCACATTCTCTGTGGGAGAGAGGGGATTCGGCTACCAGGAAAGCTAATTCTTGGGCCTGCCCTAAGTGAAGGCGAACAGTCATTATAAACCATTCCAGATTACAGACAGGAACTCTGCCATGGAAACTGCTGTAGACAGGACAGAGACAATTACCCAACGAGAGAAATATTACTATTCTAAGAAATCTAACATTTTGATACATAAGTGAAAAACGATGAGGAAATAATAAACAGGGCACATTTTTAAAAGCTGATGATAAAAACAAGAGATATATGCAGAATCCTGCTGTCGTGTTTGTGTTTACCCTGAATGAATCCCATGCAGACAACTCAGGGGAAGAAAAGTGAGGGTGTTGGTGGCCATTTTTCCCCTTGGTGAGTGTGCTCTTTGACTGGAAGGTGCTTTTAGAAGGTCTTGAGACATGGCAGCAGGGGACTGAGCACAAGCTTACTTGTTTGGAGGGAGCAGGGGGTACTCAGACAGGAAGGCCTTGAGTTCCAATGATCACCATTGTCATTACAAATAGTATTGCTGCACATTTGAATAATAAATGTTCACCTTGCCCATACTGAACTGCATCTCATACCCAGTGTTATTTCAATGTGGGATTCCTTGTGGGATTCCCAAGTATTAGAATTGCCTTTTAGGATCACGTTTTTACCATGCCACAGCCCTGCTTTTAACCGAAATAGTGATTGATGGTAACTGAGAGAATATTTGCTACGGACATGTGTCACCCTTGCCTTAGAGCGAGCAAAACTCCAAGAAACAGAGGCACAGCTAATCCAAACTCACCCTCAAGGAGCTACACTTTGTTCACATCCAGGAGACCAAACGCTAAAGGCCTTACTCTTTCAACTTGCTAGCTAGTCTTTCCTTGCATATTGGGAACAGACAGACCCAAGTGACTTTATTAGCAAGCACCTGTAAAGACTGACTGGCACTCAAGATTGTAGAGCCTAGAGACCCTGTACCCTTCAAACCATGCTTAGTCTCCTTGTGTTCCATCATTCCTTCAAGTAAGTTTCTCAGTCAGGGAGAGAAATGCCTAAAGACAGGAGAAGTTTTAGACAGTCAGCCCCAATTATACATCTGTAGCCCCATATGCACTTCACTTAGGAGGCAAGGGGCTGACTACTGATGACATTTCAATGCAAAAAATTATGTTATGGAAAGAGCTCCCTGTCAGCATCACATTTTCCTGACAGCTGCAGGCTCCCAAGTCAGTGTGATGTCCTGGTTGACAAGGAGCTGTACAGTCACAGTACACTGGGACACAATCCTCTACTGACTTTGTTCTGAACTATCTGCTCAAGGGTGTTTAAGTAGCAAACAACCATTTAGATAGTCAAGTGGAGTCAATTATGAGGCAGGCAGTGGGGGGCTGGAGAGATATGCTCTGCAGTGAAGAGCTCCTAAGCTCTGACACAGGACCAGAATTCAGTTCCCAGCACCCTTGCCTGGCAGCTCAGCTCACAGCTGCCTGGGGCTCCAGCTTCAGGGCATCAGATGTCTCTTGATTCCAAGGAATGCCTACCTACTTACCCCCCCCCAACACACAACCACACACACACATGTACACATATATTGGTAGGGAGGAAGACACACACAGAGAGACACATACAGACAGACAGACACACACACTTTTAAAAAGTGAGACAAGATTTGTAAAGCACACTCCTGGATGTGTCTGTGAGGGCGTTGCCACCAGAGACAATTGGCATGTGTGGAGCAAACAGGAGGGGGTTGACAAAATGCTCTGAGCCTGGGAGTATACCATCCCACAGACACATCAACAAAACCAGAAGAGGCAGGATGGCAGTTGGCACTGGCTTGCTCCTGCTCTCTGCTTCTTGGCTTCCATGAGCTCCACTCCTTTCCACCACAGTAACCATGGATCTGAACACCATGGAGCCAGCCCAGCAGAAACCAGGAAACAAAGTAAATCCTTCCTGATGAAACGGTTGCTTTAAGGTGTTCTGTCACAGTTACAGGAAAATGACATTGCAGACCAAGAAAGTGGGCATCCTATCACTTGTTAAGAGAGCTCAGGTGTTGCTTGTAGATCGATTCTCACCATGTGCACGGGTCACACATGGTCTTCTTCACACCGTAGGAAAGAATGGCGTTCAGGAAAATAGCCAGACTATGGCTTCACTGACAGATGTAACAGTCTTAAATTCCTGACCCCAGAATCACAAGTATCTCCCAGTAGCCACAAAGCTGCATCAGGATCAATTATGAGCTTACAAGAAAGCTAAGATTTCAGATACTTCAAGCTTTTGACTAGACCCACTTTGGCATTCTGGGTCTGATGTTGATGAGGTATGTGCTGTTAGTAAACATATTTATATTCTAAGTCTCTGCAAAATGAGGCGGGCATTTAAAGCTTAAGGGTTATATGATATAATTCATTTAACAAATACTACATGTCTTGGCACATGCATGCACAAAGTGTGTACTCAATATTTACCTAGTGTGAATCTTGTGTAATAAGAACTCTTTAGAATGAAGAACCAAATTCTGGTGTAATTCTGCATGGCCTCAAAAGTCAATAAGCACATTCAGAAACAATCCATTCTACCTAGAAAAGTCCCCAAAAAAGTTGGAATGAGATTTCATATTCCTCACAGTTTTATGGAAGAATGGGGAAAGGAAAATACAAAAACAAAACAAAACAAAACAAAAACAAAACCCTGATCTGGATCTCTAAAAACTGAGCTTTTCCACTGGATGCCTCAACAAAACTACAAAAGGGAAGTGAAGAGGAAGAGAAGGATTCAATCAGAAGAGCATTGTTGCCATCGCTTGAAAGCAATCTTGAGTTGATGCTCCTGCTTAGCACGTGACCATCCTCATTGTAACTCTGGGAGTTTAATCACTCCAGCCAATCCTAATGCCTCTTTCCAGTCTGGCTGCAGGCAGGAAGACAGGGTGGAAGTTGACTCTTCATTTTGACCCCAAAATGACCCTCCACTGGAAAAGACTGTCACTTTATGTCCCATTGGCTGGAACTCAAGTACATGACCTTGCGTCACACAAAGGGGCATAGGAAAATAAACAAGAATTATCAGATGAGGAGCCAGCAACCCTTCATATACTGTAAAGGAATATAAACATAAAGAACAAAAAAGGAAATGAGGACCTTTTATGGATTCTTTTATGAGATTTAAAAAAAAATGTTCTGGATTCTAGAACCTTCCAAGAAAATTTAATCCTTGTAGTATAGTATAATATGACTAGAATCTAGATATGTTTTATTTTCCTCTTTCAAGTAAATAGTTAAGAGATTTCCTATTTTTCAACAGTATTCTCCTTTATTTTAGCAGAGTTGCCATATTCAATGATCTGAGGAAATACAGAAATGTGATTTAAAATTTATTTGATCTATTGTCCTACAAACAGGAAGGTCCACACCTACACCATTCCATTTTCATGAAAACACTTTCTAAGTTGTGAAATGGAGAGTCCGACGAGCTTTTGTATGACCGACATCCCTCCAGGCCAGGAAATTCTTTCTCGTCGCTAATTTAAATTTGTTATCCTATAGCTTAAGCTCAGTTCCTTTTGGATTTCTTTTAAATACAGAAAACAGATGTTCTTTCATCCTTTCTCTATTATGCATTCCCACATTTCTACTTTTAGCCTTGTCCTGAGCAAGCTGAAGAATCCCAGAACCTCTTTCCACAGGTCCTAACCCTAAACCACGCCATGAGTTGTATTGCTCTCCTTGGAAATCACTCCAACATTTTAGGCATTCCAGTTAAGCTTTCCAAAAAGAGATATTCATAATATAGCCCAGTTAGATAAGTACCTGTTCAGAAAACAGTATGTGTAGAGAAAAATACTAAATCTATTTTCCAAGGAAATTATATTCTGTCAATGATAAAACATGTTTATCCCTGGCGCTTTCTTATCTTGCCTATGGCTACTTTTATGCGTGTCATCCTCTCAGGGAGAAACCTTGGCTCACAATCCAAGTTCGCAGTTACATAGCCATAGACTCTTCTCACCATGCCCTTAGGGAAGAAAAACATATTTTCTTCTTAAGTGCTGGAGATCTTCCACATGGTCACACCTGAGACACTTGGACTCATGCAGTTCAATTATCTCCTTTACAGTTCTTCACAGCCCCTTTGGGAGAGAAATTTGAGGGTAACTTGCCTATACAGAAGTCATGCCAAAGGCAGGTCCCTACCTCAGATTACCTGGTTTTGCATTTAAGTGACACAACTGGGCGTAAGTTTTGCTTTGGGATTCACTGTCTCAGAAACCCAACACAGACGCATATCTTCATTCTCAACAGTAGCAAGTTGACATGCAGTTATATCAATATAATGTATCTGGTCTGAAAAGGATTTATTGAGTTATTAACGGTGTTTCACAAAAGGTTTATTTTAGGTCCACACCCCTTGGGTAGACAGGAAGACTTGTATTTGTCATCAAATTTCAATCTTGGACTTAGGAGCTTGGCTTTAACGGCTTTAACCACAGGAGTACCAAGCTATAAGATGGCTGTATTTTTGCACCTACAGTGTTTGATGCAGAGAAAGCTCCTTCCACTTTCCTTTCCATTGACTGTGTTTGGATATCACTATGAAATTTTGAGTTACTTGCTTCTTAGAAGTGATAGGAATATAATGTATAGCTGATGTTAAGATGAAATTTTGGCAGTGAGAGACAGATCAGGAGAAGCATCATTTGGGTGCCAAAGATGCTGCATTTGCTTACTGTAGTGCAACAGTGAGTGTCCGTATGAGACAGTTAAGAACCTTCCTTGGTACCTGGATGTCTTCAGCTAGTAGAAACATTAATATCTGAAAACAAAGCTTATGCTACATTTTCTAATTAAGTGATATCATCCCAGGTTCTCCCCTTAATAATTACCTTTGGTAGACTCTATCATTTCTGAGCTAGACAAAATTACAATTGCCTTTCAGTAAATCAAAGTTTATCCTGGCTTCTGTTGGAAGGAGAATGGTATCTGTTGAAAGAAGAGCACTGCCCGACAAAAGGCCTGCCATCTAACAAATTTATTCAAAGTGCTATTTTATTTTTCATTTCTGTCTCTGAAAATTCAGGAAAGGGGAAGAGGAATACAAAACACTAATGATATCTTACCATAGAAAGGAAAATATATCCACACAAATACATAGCACAAGACTGCAAAAATAATTAGCTACCAAAAGGCAACATCACAGGTGACATGAGAATTTACTGTACTGTCATCTCAGGTAATAGAACCAGTCACTGCCTTGAAGATTCATAAGGCAAACCATCACTTGCATGCATTTTGCAAAGAGTGGGTGGGACATACATATATTTTATATTATATATATATATTTTTTACATTGTATATCATGATATATATGTACATATATATGTATACATATACATATATATACATATATATATATATATATATATATATTACATATATTCCACCAGTTTCTGTTTTGAATCCATACCTTGGTCAAATAAGGAAATTTTCCATACAATAAGTAATAAGTAATGGACATATCTAATAGACCCAGGGAAAGCCTTGGATTTCTTATGGAGAGGGAGAGGCCAGGCTCAGTAACAATTCGTGGTATTTGTAAAATGGAGTTTTATCCTCCCAGAATCATTGATGTTCTGCAGATCCGAAGCCTGATTCCTGCATTGGTTCTTTAACTAGGAATTTCACAAATAAATACACTACATGTGAAGGTTAGAGTTCAGCTTCCTGATTAGAGAGAGAGGGAGGGAGGGAGGGAAGGACAGGGAAGGACAGGGAGGGTAGGGGAAGAAAGAGAGAAAGAGGAGGAAGAGGAGAGGGGAGGAAGGAAGAGGAAAGTGGCATACTAATACCAAAAATCCAATCCTTAATTTAAATTGCTATTTGAATCATTTCTCTTCGTGGTCATCCTTCTGTTGATTAAGAAAAAGATGAACTAAACACAAAGGTTTTTCCAGCCCATCAGCACATCCCTGGGCTAACAAGTCCCTGGTGTTTCGTCATGTCCACACTCTCCTTGATGGTAGAAGAGGCCAGGCAGAGGGTGGTCACTTCATGATGTCTTAGATCTTTAAGTCTCAGCTTACATGGTGTAAGAAAAGCATCGGCTGGACAAAAGGTCACTGTTAATTTATAGTTGTAATGATGTTTTCCCTTCACTACAAACGATGAAGGCAGATGACTCTTGAACTTCCTGATTTCTGCTCTACACCACCCAAGTCCATACCTTGTTCACCATTGCCAGTGGGAGATGTAGAGAGGAGACTTCTCTTGCTTCTTCTAAAAGTTGAGGGATAATGACTCAGTGAGAGTCACTAACAAAGTTCCTGGGGTCCTTGGTGGCAGCTTCATTGTTCTGTTCACAGCAGGATGGCAGAAAAAAGTGTATCAGGAAGAAAGAAAGAGAAAGAGAGAGGGAGAGGGGAAACACCTCAGGGTTAAGTAGAACTCAAAAGAAATTCAAATATGCTAAAATAAAGTTTTCTCTTGGGCTTTAATTCTGGTCTTTGATTTGCATTCTTCTTTAAAAATATTAAATAATGTTTTCAATAAGGCAATCCTTTTGTTGATTTCATTTAAGCCCAAACCTTTGACTTGGGGGCATTGTTAATAAAGTTAAATATTATGCTCACATTGTTAGTGAGCATAATATTTAACTTAGTAGTGGGAAGGGTGGCTTTGTAATTGTATGATATTTCTCACTCAAGCCATTTCTTTTAATAAGTCAGTTTAAAAATTCAGCAGATAACATTAGGGCACTTCCTAGAGGAACTGCTCATCCACAAAGGGGGACAGCCAACTCAATTCAATATAAACTGAGCAGTTAATGAATTCTGCTCACTGGGTTTATCTTTAAAATTCAGTTAAATGCCATCTGAAGCATATGTTAACTAGTGGAGAGTGTCTTAGCTTTCTTAAACAGTGCAAGTCAGTTAACAAATACCATCTGAAAATAGAATTAAGCCACTTCATGCAAATAAAATCCATGGTAGATAGTTGAATTCAGTTGCAATACATTTAGCAACATAGCATTTAAAAAGATGCCTTCATATTTATGGGGAATTTTTAAGATTTATGTCTTTGTAAATTTTTTTGCAGGTTTGTTTTTAATTATTTTTTAATTATTTGTATGTATATGTCTGTGCAGAGGTAGGTACCATAAGAAGCCAGAGAATGGTTGCCCTGGAGCTGTAGTCACAAGCTGTTATAAGGTGTCTGACTCTAGTGTTGGGGATCAAACCCAGGTCCTCTGGGTGAGTACTTCATCTGAGCCATCTCTACAACCCCAGCTGTACAATTTCCAACCATTCTCTCTCTTCTTCAAAGGTAATACACTAGAATTTCCTAATACCTTCGTGCACCTCCAGGTTCCCTGGAAGAAGTCTTAGACCATTCCTCCTATGGGTGCTTTCTATTCAGACTGCTTTCATGAGATGTGGATATAAATTAAACAATGGTACTAACTGGCTAATCAGGGAAAGGTGTTTGCCACTGTGCCTGATGATCTGAGCTCAATCCCCAGACCCACATTGTAAAAGGAGAGAACTAAGCTTCACAAGTTGTCCTCTCAACACTACACACATTCATACAAATTATGTGAAACATCCTTTTTTTTAAGGCGAGAGGTTGCAGGACAGTGGTGGCCCATGTCTTTAATCCCAGCACTCAGAAGGCAGAGGCAGGCAGGTCTCTGTGAGTTCCAGGCTAGACAAAGACCTTGTCTCAAAAAAACAAAACAAAACAAGAAAACCCAAAAAATAAAAAGGTAAGAGGTCACAAAATAGATCTGGTGGATTATAAAGTATAAGTTTAGAAATATTACATGGGTAGAATTACAATATGACCATATATATATATATATATGTATATATATATATATATATATGAGAGAGAGAGAGAGAGAGAGAGAGAGAGAGAGAGAGAATTATACAGATGCACTATTATAGTATTGGTATTATAAAAGTGAAACAATCTGAGCAATTTGTATCTGTAGAAATTGTGTTTTCTTTTGGGGAGACACACTATTTATGTCTACTTCTACTGACTGATAAAAATAGACAACACAGGATATGTGAGGGCCTGGGTTTAGTCACCACAAAAAAAGCAAAAAACCACAGATGATATAAAAGGGAAAGAGGAATAATGAGGAAGGAAGTTTAAGTGAGCAGGCTGGGAAGGTAGGCTGATGAAGGAAAGGATAGATAGTTAACGCTGTAGGTGTTTAAAAAGCCATATGAAAACCTTTTTATTTTATAAGATTCATATTTATATATAAGAACAGAAATATGTATGTACATATATGTACATATATGTGAAGATTATATATGTATATTTATTCATGTAAAAGAGTCTAATTGAAATTATTGTAAGAAACAGTAATGTTCCTCCCAGAAGCCATAAATTTCCAATGAAAACCAATGCCAGGTATGGAACGCATCCCCTTCAGTTGTTGACCATGGGTGTCCCAGAGGACACTCTCACACCTGAAAACTATTGCTGTTGCCCGTGGCAGGCATCACATCTTGATGATAAGTCACCACTGTTGAAGACTGTTGGTATTGACCTGGAAGCTTCTTCCATGTTGCCTAGATTTCATAGCACCGGAAGGTGCCATTCTGGTTGCTAGGGACAGCCATGAACAGTGTTACCTACCTTTGGATGTCATGAGCTACAGTCACAACCATGTACATCATGTTCATGACTGCAATAGGACACAAATGTTATAGGAATACCCACCTATTTTTTGATTAAATCTATGATCCATTCCACAGAAGAAAGCACATGCCCAATTTGTCAAAGAATCCATTTCAAGGGAGCTAATAAATGCCCAGGGTAAACCCAGTACTATTGTTTTCTAAATATAAATGTATGAAACCACTGTCTAGATTAGCACAGCTCTCAGACACGGAAGACATTTCTGTAAGCAGTGATAGAAGCTGACACAAAAACTCACTACCAATTAACATGCAGAGGTTACATGTCTGTTACTCAGCCACAAAGAAACATTTCAATCAGAGACCATCCCCCCAGTGTTTGGAGACCACTGCAGAGAAAGGGAGAAAGGTTTTAGGAGCAAAATGTTAAGGAGGCCAGAATGAAAAAAAAAAATGTCTTCTGGATATGACAGTGCCAATATATGCATGAAATTATAGCAACTCTGGTTGCCTACACAAGATCAATACACTCAGCATTCAAGCATGGAGCGGACAGAGCGCCCAAGTTTCCATCCCTAGCTGAGGACATAGTAATAGTTGATATATGATGGCTATATGAAATTCTCAAAGAATTAATAGAAATAAAAATATTGTATTTGAAAATGGCAGAGATATCTTGATTGAGGGAGTCATTATAGGGCTAGAGAGAAAACTGGCACTAAGGAAATTCCAAGGAATCTACCAGGATGTCTCCACTAAGAGTAAGCATTAGTGGAGAGGGCACCCGAACTACCCCTGTAATCATACTGATGACTACCTGAATTGTCATCATAAAGTCTTCATCCAGCAACCGATGGGAGCAGATGCAGAGATCCACAGCTAAGCACTGGCCCGAGATCCCAGAGGCCAGCGAGGGAGGAATATGAGCAAAGGGGTGAAGACCGTTTTGGTGATACCCACAGAAACAGCTGACCTGAGCTACGGGGAGCTCACTAACTCTAGCCTGACAATAGGGGAACCTGAATAGAACCAAACTAGACCCTCTATACGTGCATGACGATTGTGTGGTTTGCGCAGTCTGTGAGGCCACTGGCAGTGAGACCAGGCTTTATTCCTAATGCTTGAACTGGCTTTTTGGAGCCCATTCTCTTTGGAGGGATGCCTTCCTCAGTGTAGATAGAAGAGGGAGGGCCTTGGTCCTGCCTCAAAGAGGTGTACCAGTCTTCCATTGACTCCCCATGGGAAGCCTTACATTTTATGAGGAATGGATAAGGGTGGGGTAGAAAGAGGAGGAGGGGAGGGAGTGGGAACTGGGATTGGTATATAACATGAGAAAAGATGGTTTTAAAATAAAAAAGATTTAAAAATTTGACAGCAATGTTCTGCAGTGGAGATTATTTGTCACCTGTCTACATACATTCCTTTATAAACAACATGGTAGAATTAAACTGGGCAGACATCCTCACAGATAGGCACATAGTTTAAGTTCTATGTCATAGGAGGAAGGCAAAGGCCACTGATGCACTTGCCAGTCTGGGGTCTTCTTACTAGAAGAGGCTGTGTACGAATTCACAGGCTCCTTGTCATCTTGCTAAAAGATACAGACAATGGAAAGACCAAGGTGGTCCTACAGAAACTGCTATGCATTGAAGGTCACAGCATCTTTGAATCAGCTTTCACTCATTAAACTTGGGAATGTTGTGAGAAACAGGCAAATTCCACTTAATTTCTCTTAGGGAGAGAAAACGGCGCAGTAGTTACTCAAGACACTTGTAAATGGGAAATTGTATATGGCTGAAAGTATCAGGCAGGGTCAATAAAAACTTAACTATAATTTACTTGTGTCTATTTATTCCAAAAAGGGAGAGATGACTTTATTCAATGAACTGCTTTGCAGAAAGTTTTTTAAACATAATTCCAATTACACACAGAGTTGCTTTCAACAACTAGAATTAAGGAAGAGGCTTTTCTACTTATCAACTCAGATCAACACTTGCTGGTATCGGTACAGTAATTACAAGGAAAAAAGAGGGTTATAAATTTCTCCACCTCCATCATGATAGCTGCATTCAGATCAAGTCCATACGTGGAGCAGATGAGGTTTTAGTGTAAGCTCCCTCTGGGATTACAGTTTGTGTTTAGCATGTGCAACACGCCTGGGTGCAAAATCCAGCATGAGAATCAAACACATGAAGATGGGCAGTAGGTTTCCAGAACATTCCCCAGATTTCTTAACTGAAATGCAATGTCCTATGAGAAAGGCAAAGGTTGTTAATAATGCTCCTGTTAACATGATCAATATTCAGAGTTTATATGTTCTTTTTTAATTTTATTGGCTACTAATCTGAATATTAAGAAGTGAGACAGATAAGAAGTGTATGCATGGAACAAATGAATAGTTCTGAAAAATTGACAGGTGAATAACATTATCTGTTGATAAAAGAATTATGCCTCTAGAACTCTGAATTTAAGGTTTATGTTCTAAGTGCTGTGGCCACAAAAACTACTTTTAGCTATATACATTGATGCCATTTTCAATAGCAGGTAAATGAGAGAGAGTAGGCCCACAGAATTTTGGCAGAATTAGTGAACTTGACAGTAAGTAAGTAAATAGGGCATGTGTGTGAATGTGTACATGTGTGCACATCTGTGTATATGTCTGTTAACATGTGCATACATGTTCCATTTGTGTGTATGTGTGTGTGTGTGTGTGTGTTTGTGTATGTGTGTAGGGGTGAGTGATATTGATTTGTTTTTTAAAAATAGATTTTGCTTTTTAAAACTGCTTATTTTGTAACTGTAAAATAAAAATTAATAGTTAATAATCTAGACATAATGCATAGCTAAGTGTAAAACTAAAATGGACATTTATCTTTGAGTCCTTGAAAAACAAAATCTAAGGCTGGAGAAATTAGTCAATGGTTAAGGCATTTTCCCAGAGAGCCTGGGGATGGGAGGTCAGATCCCAACTACCCACATAAAAGCTGAAGAGGGGGTGGTATACTTGCAATCACAGAGCTGAAAGCAGAATAAACAGGGTAACCCCTAAGCAAGCTAACTAGATAGTCTGGCTGAGTAGGCAAACTTGAAGTTCAGCAAGGGACCCTGACTTAGGAAACAAAGACTGAGAGTGACCCTAAGAGACACCTAATATCAGCCTCTGAATGTCAAACACTCATACACACACATGTACCCACAATTTACATAATAAATTGATAGTACTCATCAATTGTAACATTTAGATTAATTGAAATACTAAATCAAACCATGTTTTCTAATATAGTGTTATTACCTTAATTATCAACTTAAAACTTTTATTTCTCAAGTAAATGATCCAGTAACACTAAGCTAATTAAATTATAAATGTTTAGACTGGTATGTCAAAGGTACTGAAAGATCTAGAATTAGCTGATAAACAAGTGCATATGTCTATTTCGTGCTTTGAGAGCTTGACCTTGCATTTTGGTTGGCTTCTACAAGGTTTTCATATTAGATGGCCTGAGAGTCTACAGACTGCTAAAACACAGAGACACAACTCTTCTCAGTGCTCTCAAACAAAATGAGTTTTCTCCATGTAAGAGCCTGGCAAATTAGCAATCATTAAGTACTTTATTTGTGCTAAGCACTACTCTAGAGAAATAATATCACTCACAGGCTCTGTTAGAAAACTTCACTGTATTCACTAAAGACTATAACATCTTAATAGTGAGATATTACATTCATCCCTATATTTCAACATAAAGTATTATATGATCAGATAACCACTATATGATGCAGTCAGTATTCAGTGAAAATCAGATGGGAATGGACATAAACAGCACAAGATCTGGCTACTGCCAGAGCATGCGTGGGACTTTATTACAGGTGCCGCTGTATTGACCTATTTATTTCCTTCAAGTCTCACATGACCATTGGCCATCATGGAGCAGAGACTGTTGTGATGACCCACAGAATGTCTGACTCTATAGTCATGCCAGTAAAGAAAGCAACATCCTATGGTTCTATGGTGATAGAACATAGCTGTTAACAACCCATAATATAAGGGGGGAGGAATGTTTTCCAGTTCCCTACCTTTAATTCTACCCACCGTGTCTTCTTTCCTCTCAGGTGCTTGCAGTCTTGGAGGCTTACTGAGTATGTAGGAGATGAAGGCTTGGTTAAAATCTATATCCATTGACGAAATATTAGGAAGGTCTCCATCCATGCTGAGTGGAACTTTTTGGAGATGAAATTCCTTTTGAGTCACCTGGGTTTCCATTATGCAGTCTCTCACCCATGCTGTACTGCTGTAAGGTAGCCCAACACACTCATCAAGCTCTCAAATTGGGTGGACTCGTTTCTTTGGCCCACTGAGTATGTCTTATTTAGAGCAACAGGCATTCATAGTTCCCCTGGAAAAGTCACTCCTCAGTATATTGAGGAAGACATATTTCATTTGGTTTAGTAAGAAGCATGTGAGGGAATATTCTGGGTGACATGCTAGGTGGTTCATGAGCTGAATAGGAAAAAAGGATGAAAGAAACAGAGTCATAGAGAGATTTAAAAATACTACACTGCTGGCTTGAAGATGAAGGAAGAAGTCAGAAGTCAAGGAAAGCAAGACACCTCTAGAGTTTAAAAAACAAAAATCAGAAAACAAACAACAAACAAATAACAGGAATAATGGAACTGTCCCCCCCTTAAAGTGTCAAAAGAACACAACAAAGATACATTGGTCTTAACTCAATGAAATGCAGTGAAAATATCCAGAAATCAGAACTATAAATTCATATTGTCTTATGCCACTAAATTTGTGGCATTTTTTTTTTTGCAAGAACTATAGGGAAACAATACCTCCCATAAGAAGGAAGGGGTGGAAAGTCACCACAGAAAGAGAACATAGCTTCCCACAAACACAGGTGCCTTCCCCCTTCCTATTGTAAGTCATAGTTCTCTATTCATGTGCAAGAACAGTTCCTCCCTTCAGGTCAGTGCCGATAACATACACTCTCAACATCTATACATGTTCTCATACAGAAATGGCCAAAATTTGGTTACCTGTTATATAAGTTGTCACTGGCAAGAGTTTGGCAACTTTAGGACCAGGTCTATTCCCTGGCATTATCTATATAATCAGTGCCGTACTCTCCCTTACCTCTTCATGGTCATCCTGCTGTAGGCATCATGTTACAGATACTGTGCTAGTTTGAACATAATTACCCCCATAATCACATAGAGGTGCCAGTATTAGGAGGTGTGGGCTTGTTGAAGTAGCTGTGGCCTTGTTGGAGGAAGTGTGTCACTGTGGAGTGTGCTTTGAGATCTCTTTTGCTCAAGCTTCATTGAGTGTGACACTCAGTCCACTCCCTGTTGCCTTCTGATCAAGATGGAGCCAGCACCATGTCTGCTGGCATGCTGTCATGCTCCCTGCCATGACGAAAATGATCTTAACCTCTGAAACTATAAGCTGCCACCTCAATTAAATGTCTTCTGGTTATTAGTGGTAACTCTAATGAAGATTTATAATGAAAAGGAGAAAGACAATGTAAAATTTGAGGAGAAAAGAGTGGGGTTAAATGTTGTGTTCGGGAAGATAAGCAGATTAAGAAATGGAATAAAGAGAGTGGTGACCTCAAGGCCAGAGCCCACCCAGCTAAGTTTTCAAGTTGTGAAAAAAACAATTAAAGAAAAGCTTAGAGCCAGATATGGTGGTACACAGCTTTAATCCCAGCACCTGGGAGGCAGAGACTGGTGGATCTCTGAGTTTGAGGCCAACCTGGTCTACAGAGCAAGTACAAGGACAGCTAAGCTTAGGCAGCTAAGCTTAGGCAGAGAAGAAAAACGGAAAGATGATGATGATGTAACTGAGTGGAGCCGGCACTCTTCCAACCCCAGCAAGCAACAGAACTGGGCAGGTTCAGCCCCATGTTTCTGTCTTTAGAGTTAAGGACAGAAGAAACAGCTTATGGAATTTGCTTCCACACCTAAGGAAAACTGCCTAGGCTAGGCATGTGTCGGAGGTGTCCTTGAATGAAGGCCTAGAGTCCATTGTGTGAAGCTGTGAAGTTGAATCCTGGATTGCCTTGGAGACCCCAAGATGTTGGCGATCTCAGAGCCATGTGATACCTGCCGAGGAGAGCTGCTGACAGGTGTGGAGGAAGCTCAAGGGACAAAAGTGTGTTGCAGTCAACAAGGATGGAAGGAGTTGGAGATCTGAAGAACACTTCGACATGGCATGCAAAGTTTGGAGTTTGCCCAGCTGGCTAGCTCTTACACACAAGGGGGTTTGAACTCACAGCCACGTGTACAATATATCGCTCACGATTTTTTTCTTTTATAGATAGCTTTTTCCCACATGAGGGAAGATAATTTGATGACAAACATTGCCTTCTGTGACAAAATGCTAGGGATACATTTAATTTTGGGGGGACAGTAGAATATGGAACATATTCAAGGAGGTGTATAAGTGCAAGTCTACATCACGTGGAGACAATCAGTCAGGAGTGAGTGTCTTCCTGGATCTCTCTCCACATTACTCTTTGACACAAATTTCACTGATCTGACTAGACTTGCTGGCCAGCAGACCCCAAAGATCAGCTCTTACCTCCCTAGCACCATGGTTGTATGAAACACGAAAAATAAAAGACCCAGAGATTGATGTTGGGGTTCAACCTGAAGATCAGGGAAGGAAAGCCGCTGTCCACTTGTTCTTACTTTACCTCAGAATGAAAGGCAATTCTGGCTCCACCAAACCTCAGAGTGTAACCTCTCCTCAGTGGGGCTGGAGAATCCTGAGACACCAATGCCTTCCTATCCTCAATGTAGCTGGAGAATGAATGCCTGATACTGACTACCCTGCTCCTCAGTGCTGGGATTAAAGGTGTTGGTAACAGGTGTTGAGATCATTGTGTGAGCTGTTTCTCTTTAGGACTGGATCAATCTTGGGTAGACTAGGTGGCCTTGGACCTACCTCTTAATCCTGAGTCCTAGGATTAAAGGTGTGTACCACCACCTCCTAGCTTCTGACTGCTGGGATTAAAGGTGTGTGCCTGGCTTCTATAGCTTGTAGCTGACTTTGCATTCTGAATCCTCATAGATATTATATCATTACAGTTGTATAAACATGACACAATATGCAGAATTTTCACCTGAGGGATATGGGTCCAAATCTAGGTCATCATGCTTGCACAGTAACACTTTACTGATTGGACCAGTCAGGTTCAGTATATTCCCAGGGCAGTTCATTTATACAACTGACTTTCAAATAATTCCTAACTTTGGTGTTGAAGAAACCATGCAGTTTACTCAGACTATACTATGCTTTGGTTAAGTTTAAATTGGTTAAAAAAAGACTGAAAAACAGAAGGAAAAGAGATCCCTTTAAAAAATGAGGTCAGGCATCAAAAGAATCCATATTTGGATCCTGTTGAAAAAGTGGGCATAGAGCGCACATTAGATTAACTGAAATGGAATGTCTGTAGAGAAATTGACAGTATTAAGCAGTGGTAGAAGTGAACTTAGAAACAGAAAAGCATGAATGACAAATATTTTGAACCTTTCTGAGGTCACGAATCCCATGCATAGCCCACAGGGGGGAAAAAAAAAGATGATCACGTGATTTCCTGCCAGGGGGTCCAGATGTGCATTAGTACAGTAAGCATTTTGAAAAATCTTGCAATAAGGAAAAAATTACATTTGTTTACACAAATGTTTCCCTAACCATTTGACCTTTGACTAATCCCATCTTTTATAATCCCCTTAACTCCCTTCATATGGGAATATTTAGGGGAACTTGGCAATACAGCAGGGTTACCAACTTTTTTCTGTAAGGGCTGAGGAGGAGACACTTTAGATTTGGCAGGTCACACGGTCACTAGCCTCTAGTCAACTCAGTGTGCAAATAGTCTAAACAGGGTAGCCTTAAGAAGGGGATGTGATGGGATCCAAATCATTGTTTAACAAAAACACAGCAGACCAGAGTTAGCCTGTGAGCCATAGTTGCTGACCCTCCAATGGGGGCATAATTCTCCCAGAAACAGAAGCTGCAAACTCACCACTCTTTCTTTTTTCCCAACAAGTATTGCCTTCAAGTTTCTTCAAGGAGCAACACCCATGTGTTGCCGTGTCTTTGAATTTTATTATGTCATATAAAGGCCCCAGCAGGCTGGGTTCTAACTTCCTCAGTGGGGAAGGAGACACACCAAGATCTAAAATGCCTGTAGCTTACAGTTTGAAACAAATATTGCCTCAGGCTCACTGGCTGACTTAGGGTACAGATATACATTTTAAACTGTTGTTGTTCCCCAGCAATACAAATGACTATGCTAGATGTGCATTTCAGAAATAGAGAGATTCAGTATTAATTGCTTATTTCACTCACAGTCACGAAGTAGAGTGATGAACGCTGCGTCTTAGCTCACTTTCTCCTTTCTACTAAGTCTGGTGTCTCAGCCCATAGGGTAATACTGCCCACATTCAGGCTGCCTTCCTGCCTCCACTAACCTGATATAAATTATCCCTTTTTTTAACTTAAATTCTGTAATTACTACTCATATTTATATATCCATCCTGCCCATTCCCTCGCCCTCCCATCATCCCTTGTTCCCCACAAACCCCCTGAACCCATACTCCAACTCCTCCCCAGGGACATTGAGGCCCTCCACCAGGGACCTTCAAAGTCTGTCATATCATTTAGGGGAGATCCTAGGCCCTCCTTGCTGTATCTGGGCTGCAATAGTTTCCCTCCATAGGGAATGGGCTCCCAACGTCCATTTGTGCTCTAGGTTTAAAGACTGACTCCACTGTTAGAGGTCCCATAGACTGTCTTGGCCCCCAAGCTGGCACCACATTCAGAGGGCTTGGTTTGGTCCAATGCTATTTCCCCAGCTTTATGACTAGGGTCTCCATGCTCTCAGTAGGTCAGGTCTACTCTTTCTGCAGGTCTCTCCAGCCCCATCTTGGCTCCTTTGCTCATCCCTTCTCCCTCTCCACAATTGGATTCCAGTAGTATTATAGTTCAGTGATTAGTTGTGGGTGCCTGTTTCTGCTTCAAACAGCTACTGGATGAAGGCTCTAGGAATGGTAACCAAGGTAGACACCAACCTCATTATAGAGGAAGGGCATCAATGGCATTTTCTCCACCACTGCTTGGATTCTTAGTTGGGGTCATCCCTGTGGATCCCGTAACATTTCCCCTGTGCTGGACCTCTCTCCAAACCTTCACTGCCTCCCTCTATCAAGGCATCTCCTTTCTTGCCCTCCTCCATTCCTCCCTGTCTCAGTCCTCTTGTTCTTCTCCCCTCCCCTTCTTCTCTTCCCACCTCCTTCCTCTTCACCCATGCCCCATGCTCCCACTTTCTCCAGGGGTTCTTGTCCCCCTCCCCTTCTTCAAGAGACTATATTATCTTTTCTTGGGGTCCTCCTTGTTTCCTAGCTCCTCTGGCAGTGTGGATTGTAGACTAGTAAACCTTTGCTCTATGTATAAAAATCAAATATGAGTGAGTACATGCCATGTTTATCTTTTTGACTGGGTTACCTCACTCAGGATGGTTTCTTCTAGTTCCATCCACTTGCCTGTGAATTTCAAGATTACATTGTTTTTTGTTTGTTTGTTTGTTTGTTTTTTCTGCTGAGTAGTTCTCCATTGTGTAAATGTACCACAATTTCTCTATCCATTCTTCAGTTGAAGGGCATCTAGGCTGCTTCCATTTTCTGGCTATTACAAATAATGTTGCTATGAACATAGTTAAACATATGTCCTTATTGTATGAATGTGCGTTCTTTGGGTATATGCCCAAGAGAGGAATTGCTGGATCTTGAGGTAGGGTGATTCCAATCTTCCTGAGAAACTGCCATACTGATTTCCAAAGTCGTTGTACAAGTTTGCACTCCCGCTAGCAATGGAGAAGTATTCCTCTTTCTCTACATCCTCTCCAGCATAGACTGTCATTGGTGTTTCTGATTTTAGCCATTCTGACAGGAGTAAGATGGTATCTCTGAGTTGTTTTGATTTGCATTTCCCTGATGGCTAAGGATGTTGAGCAATTTCTTATGTGTCTTTCAGCCATTTTAGATTCCTCTGTTGAGAATTCTCTATTTAGTTCTGCACTCCACTTTTTAATTGCATTGTTTGGTGTTTTGGTGGCTAGCTTCTTGAGTTCACTGCTTATTTTGGTGATCAGCCCTCTGTCAGATATGGAGTTGGTGAATATCTTTTACCATTCTGTGGACTGTCATTTTGTCTTACTGACTGTGTCCTTTGCCTTACAGAAGCTTCTCAGTTTCAGGAGGTCCCATTTATTAGTTGTCAATCTCAGTGTCTGTGCTACTGGTATAATTTTCAGGAAGCAGTCTCCTGTACCAATTTGTCCCAGGGTACCACCTACCTTCTCTTCTAGGAGGTTCAGTGTGGCTGAATTTATGTTGAGGTCTTTGATCTAATGAGATTTAAATTTTGTGCATGGCGATAGATATGGATCTATCTGCAATCTTCTACAGGTCCAAATCCAGTTATGCCAGCACCATTTGTTGAAGATGCTTTCTTTATTCCATCATACAAATTTAGATTCTTTGTCGAAAATCAGGTGTTCTTAGGTGTGTGGGTTAAAATCGGGATTTTCAATTCGATTCCATTAGTCAACCTGTCTATTTTTGTGCCAATACCAAGCTGTTTTCAGGACTATGGCTCTATAATAGAGTGTGAAGTCAGGGATGGTGATGCCTCTGGAAGTTCCTTTATTGTACAGGGTTGTTTTGGCTATCCTGGGTTTTTGTTTTTCCATATGAAGTTGAGTACTGTTCTTTCAAGGTCTGTGAAGAACTGTGTTGGGATTTTGATGGAGATTGCATTGACTCTGCAGATTGCTTTTGCCAAGATTGCCATGTTTACTATGCTGATTCTACCTTTCTAAGACCATGGGAGATCCTTCCATTTTCTGGAATATTCTTTAATTTCTTTCTTTAAAGACTCAGAGTTCTTACTATACAGGTTTTCTCATTTTTGGTTAGTGTTACCGCAAGATATTTTATGTTGTTAGTTGCTATTGTTAAGGGTGATGTTTCTCTGACTTCTTTCGCAGTGCATTTATCATCTATATATAGTATGGCTACTGATATTTTTAATTAATCTTGTATCCTGTCATTTTGCTGAAGGTGTTTGTAAGCTGTAGGAATTCTCTATTAGAGTATTTTGGGTCACTTATGAAACTATCATATCATCTGCAAATAGTGAAAGTTTGACTTCTTCCTTTCCAATTTGTATCCCCTTGATCTCCTTTTGTTGCATTATTGCTCTACACTTGTTTCCATGGTGGTTCCAAATCCCAAAGAATTGACAACCATGAAACACCATCATGGCACATCTATTTGTTAAATGCATTACAATATTGAAAAGATGGCATCTATCCACTTCTTTTTAAGTAGCAATTATGCAAGCTGTAATATTATATTCTTGTGAATTGTGAAGTATTCTATTCAGGTATCTAAATTTAATGCATAAATTAATATTGCCTCCTCCCATGCACCTCGGGATATCCATTCCAACAAAGTTCTCATTAAGATAACTTCATCACCTTAGGGAGATACCCTCAGGTGATTAAAATGTAAGTGATAGGAACATAGTATTTTCCCCCACGACAATTCATTCTTTTCTCTCATTATCTTGTTTCCAAACTCATATGCTTTGTCAAATTAGCAAAAATATTAACAAGTATTACAGTCTTGGTTCCCAACATTAGTTTTGATCATTTAGCTCCTTTCTTCATTTCTCTGATGGCTCAAAAGACCTTTGGCAATTCTGTTAAATGATCGCTTATTTCCCCCAGTAAATGTCATTTCCTTAATCTAGTAATTAATAAGAAACAAAGTCCCGTTTATTTAGTGAGTATCTCTCTAGCTTGTTTTTATGCACAGTCCTACCATTGACCATTTTATTTTTTGCCAAAAATATGAGGTTATTTTTACTGCTAACATTTAATTAGATTGCTTGATCCTTAGTTAAAGTTTGTGGGTTTCCATTATCCTACCTACAAAGAGCAACCCAAATGCTTTTTAAAATTCAATATTTTACTAACTCACTGAGATTCTCATGCAGTCAGCGACGCATTTTAATCACATTCACCTCTGCTCCTCTAAGATACATGGCCAAGCCTCTACCTCCACTTAATTTCATGTTGTCTTTTCTTTCTTTCCTTCTATCTTTCTTCCTTCCTTCCTTCCTTTCTTTCTTTTTTGCCTACAACCCATGGAATCCAATTTGTGCTGTCCATAAAGTCATAGTGGAGGTAGGAAGGCAACTTAAATGTGGGCTGTGTCGTCTCATGGACTGAGAGAGATGGATCTATGCACTGGAGGTTGGTGGCGTTGGAAGGAAACGGACTTTCCTTGCCCAGCAGCCTTCAGTAGTCAGTAGCTCCACAGCTAACCATAGATACTCATAATGCTTTTCTGCTTCCATGCTGGGAGTGCTGACTGGACTGACCCCATGTGGCATTGTGCAGGTGACCCATGCAGTCCAACAGTTTCATGAAGGTTGATGCCTCTTGAAATGACTGAGTGACAAAGCCACTCAGATAAGACCTTGGCTGCTACTATGATAACAGGAAAATGCATGATACAGACCAAAAAAGAAATTCTCAAATTTTCACAGAAATCAGATTTCTTTTGTTGCTGTTGTTGTTGTTGTTTTGTTTCTGTTTGCTTTTATTTATTATTTTAAAGTTTTAGTCATTTTACATACCAACCACAGTTCTCCCTCCCTCCCTTCCTCCCATCCATCCCTACCTTTCCTCCACCCAACCCCCCCTTTTCCTTCCATGGTTGACACATACTGTTCTGTGGTCACCTCTCTCCCTGTTCCTTCATCACTGTCTTCACTGTGCCATAGCTATTTCACAGTGTGCCACAAGCATGGTTAAGCTCTTGGTCGCTACTTAAATAGTCCATTCTGGCCCAAAAGCATATCGACTATTGCCTGTTTTTGAGGTATTGTTTGTGCACTGGAGACAAACAGGCAGTCCTTACTCTCATGGGGCTTACAGCTAGAAAGGAAGGGCAATGGGGAAATGCATAGGCAAAGGGGATTTTTATGTGTGTAGGCATCATACTGCCCACAGTGTGCCAGGCCCCCCTATACCAATTAGAAATGAAGGAAATGACCTGCCATTCCTCTTACCTGGTGACCTTAAGTTTGTGTCAAGTTGACAGCTGCTACTATGATACTGAAGAACTTCATTTTCCATTACAGACCCTCTCTTCAACAGACTTCCAAGTGTCTCCACTTCTCTTTTCAGCAGGGCCTTCAAAAATCAACCCCAGTCCCCATGAAATCAGCCTCTCTCTTCCCCTGCACCTGCTCTGAGCCCCTCCCTCACTGCACACTTTGCTACTGCAGGTTCCCCAGGCAGACTATCGATTCTTCACAGCTCTGCTTTTCATCTTCTTCTCCTCCAACCAGCAATATTCCTCTGGCTACCTTCCAGGCCTCCCCAGATGTTCTCTTCCTGTCCTTGGCCACCCCAGTTCTTTCAGCAGCCTGAATGGCCACCCATCTTAGAAACACTCCAAGCTCCTGTCTGTCATTTCAGGCTTACAAAGTTGCAGTCCATCTAGATAACACCGGCCAAGAAGAGCTTTTAAAAGTTGGCAAGTCTAATGGTGCCATTGCCGTGCTTAAAACCCATGATGACTCTCTGAAACTTTGGGGACACAGTTCAAACACATCCATTTAGTTAGAGACTCTGAGCCTGAGCTAGCTCACTGCCCTTAACAGCTCCCTTCTCACCCATTCAGGAGGCTGCCAGGACCCTATAAAGGTCTACTGGGCAAACCCTCTCAGCTAGGAACTAGGCATGGCTGCTTCCTGGGTTGGCAAACCTGTCTGGTTCTTGCTCCCTACAGAAGACTGTTGTCTAAGTAGAATGCTTGCTCTGCCCAAGGTAGCTCATAGCTCACAGTAGGGCATCTTTCCACCTTACTCATATCCCAGGCTCTCCTAATGCTTCCCTGTGCCTTCAGCCACCACCCAAGTTTCTCAAAGCCTGGGAGGAGCATGGACTTTTCTCTGTTTGTGCTGGGGCTTAAACCTAGAGCCTTGCAGATGTTTAAACAGTGCTCTGCCACTAGAAACAGAAGTGATTCCTATGTTCCTTTCATGGGGAAAGCTTGCTGCTCCCCAGGCAGTTCAAGCCATTGCATACCAAGTCACTATCCCCTTCACCCTACTACACCTGCGGTCCCTTCCTGGCCCATAGCCCATTGCCCAATGCAAGGCCATCCTTCTGTGTTTCAATTCTTGAAAGCTTTTAGTGAGTCATGGTCTTGGCTTTAATTAGAGACCTCTTTCCTGTCTTCTTGATCCTTCCTTACAAATCTAACTCAGTGTTGACTGTTTGAAGCTGAGGTCAGGAAAATGTCAACTTTGTATCCCAGTGCCTTGGATAGTGCTTGGCAAAGCATGAGTACCTAATGGGTGGCTTTTCAAGGAGCAAATTCATTTCACAGTCCTGACACAAATTGCACAAATGCCAGTTTGAAACATTTTAGGTGCTATAGAAATAGCATTTGACAATAATATATAAGGTTAGCTTCAAATATGTGCTAATATTAGTATTCTTAAACTAGACATAGCCCGAAATATCTCTAAGAACCACATGGTAGCCTTCCCCTTTTAACTTACACTTATAATGTATTGACTCCTTAAAAATTGAAATCAATGCCCATCTATTTCCTTCTCTAAAAGGCCTGTATGATGAGGCAGGGAATCTCAGCAGAGGTTACCCACCAGCAGAATTATGTTGTATATTTGATGGGGATAGATTCCCATCAGGGAATAAAATAAGATGCCCTCATTCTTCCTCGCTGTGCATTTGTGAGGCTCTTAGGAAGGAATACTCACATTGCAACTTCTGAGCAAGTTAGCTCCCGTAGTGTTTTTAATTGTGCCATTTATACCTGACACCATTATCCCTATGACTAAACACTATATTGCTGAACATAGATAGTTATTGGATATATTATTAAAACTGGGAGAGATGAATGTATGGAATACCAAATGCTAATATTATTTTCCTGATTTAGCACTTTGTAATTCTAAGCTTCAATACACACACATGAATATGTGCATGTGTGCACAAGCGTGTGTGTGCGCGCGCACACACACACACACACACAGTAGCTATATTTAAATCATTCACAATGAGTCATGCTTGTAATAGTCAGCATTTACTGGGTGTTCACTGCGCATTCTAAGAATTTTACATACATTTCAGTAGTTAGACTTTACAACAATACTGAGAAAAAAATGTCTTATCATTACCTGTTTTTTTTTTTTTTTCTTCAGATGAAGAAACAGGCACAGAAAGGTAAATAGCCCAAGGTCACACAGCCAGTGAATGATGGGACCTTCCTGAAAACCCAGTCATTCTAGTCGCACAGGGACTCTGCCATTAATCTCTCTGCAGTCTGTATTCATGTACATTTCAATATAAAACAAAAAACTTGGATGGCTCTACCAAGAAAAAACATGCCTTAAAAAATACAAAACAGTAGGATCTTTTTCTCCTCATAAGCAGAAGGAAGTACATGTATTAATGAATTCAGCATCACTGAACTGTACATTCATGTCATGAAAGTTACACATTAATCTCATACCTCTCCCACCAAGTAGGGCTCCATTTTATACAGGCTACACATGGGAGAATGGTACCCAGTGACAATCAAGCAGTTACAGGGCTTTCTGATCAGTAGGTTTCTATAACCAGATGAAACACTGTGATATACACTTTGTGTGCAGTGGTCCATCTAAGCCTCATTTATGTGTAGTTGAAGCAATGCTCTCCTTTCTGCTGGCATTTAGAGCAGGGATTTCACCCAAGGTCACGGGGCAGCAAAAAGTACAAGCTTGTGGTTGCAACTTCAAGGATAAATTAAACTCCTTTACAGGAGTATTCCGACTGCCGGGAGATCATGCACAGGCACTGACTGGCCACGGGGTACTCCAGTTTGTGAAATTCACTCCCATATTAGTCTTAGGTTCTATGTGTTTAAGTGTAGTAAGTGTTAAGCATCCACACTGCCAATTGTGTGGGGATTAACATGGGACGAAAACAAGGCCACAAATAAGGCTTTGTTCTGAATACTAGGCTCTACTGCCGTTTTCATTTACTTTTCAGTTGTTAGTGAAAACCTTAGAAAGAGCATAAAGAAACCTGGCCTTGATAAGAAAGCATGAGATAACTTCCCAGAAAGACTTGCAGGACATCCCTCTTCTGCATCTGTGTGCACCGTGCCGCATGTTCCTAACAATCAAAGGGCCTGTCAGAATCCTAGGAACACAAACAAAACTGCTGGAAAGGCTGATTGCCAACTGCATAATTTGAGCCAGGTGTGGTGAGATCACATTTGATTCCAGCACTTGGGAGGCAGGGGTTGGCAGAATCTCTGTGAGTTCAAGGCCATCCTGGCCTACAAAATGAGTACTAGGTCAGCCTTGTCTCAAAAATACATGAATAAAACAAAAACAAGAGAAAAGGATAACTTAAAACATATATTTAAAAGAAAACCCTAAAACTGTTCTTTTTTAATGCTATAACAAAATCAGAAACATAGTGAGTGAATTGTAATGAAGAGTAAAATATAAATGCATACTTAACAAGAGTAGAACTGGAAAGAATAGGAACTGTCATCTAGCCCAGGACCCCACAACGGGAGGTGCACTGTGCACATTTATTGAATAAATGAATGAGCTTGGCATTTATACCTCAGGCTGCCTTCACTAAACGGTAACATTACTATGAACGATGCTATAATTAGTATAAAGAAATATCTAGTTACAACCTGAAAATATTAGCATTTAAAAACTGGCAATTTTCAGGGCTGGGGAAATTCAGTTGTTAAGACTGTGGCTGTGCCGGGCGTTAGTGGCGCACGCCTTTAATCCCAGCCCTCTGGAGGCAGAGGCAGGCAGATCTCTGTGAGTTCAAGGCCAGCCTGGTCTCCAGAGCGTGTGCCAGGATAGATAGGCTCCAAAACTACACAGAGAAACCCTGTCTTGAAAAAAACCAAAAAAAAAAAATAAATAATGCTGGCTTCTGTTTTAGAGGACCCTGGTTCAATTCCCAGCACACATGTCAGCTCACAACCATACCAGAGGATGTGACCACCTCTTCTGAACTTTACAAGTACCAGGCAAACACATGGTGCACATATGTATATGCAGGCAAAATAAATCTATAAACCTAATAATAAAAATTTACAGCTGACAATTTAGCATCCTAAAATAAGCTTCATCCATTTTGGGCATCTGATTAGTGCCTCTCTAGCTAAATAGTGGCCTGCCTCAACAGAATGTACCAGGTTTTGTTGACTCCTCATGGGTCCTTACCCTTTCTGAGGAGCAGATGGAGGTGGGTTGGGGGGAGGTAAGGGGTGCAGGAGGAGATGGTTGGTATGTAAAATGAATAAAAATTTTAAAAACTAGTGGACCCATTTGCAAATAATGCTGATACCTTTCACTAAGTACAGAGTTCAAATCCAATAGTTTTTCCTCCAGTCCTGGAGTTCCAAGAAACCCTCAGGCATATAATCATTTTAATATCAGATGTGTTTTCTCTTTCCATTTAGAATCTGGTTTGCTCAACGATTCTGTCATTTTTTTTCTAAAACTCAAGAATAAGAGAATTTGAATTTCTTTTAAGGATTATTACTAAGCCGCACGGCCTTCAGCTCAGCTGAATTTCTGTGAACTGGACAGCAGCTCATTAGCTCTTCTCTTTGTTACCGAGTACTGAGATCACTAGCCATTTAGCCAGGTTTTACAAGCCAGAATACATGTTTTTCTTAATGTGGAATGACTCTAAGTCAATCTAAGCAGAAACAAGTAATGATGCTAACCTGAATAATTAGGGTCAGTCTTCATTATTGGAACAAGGGCAGCCTTTTCAGAACTCTGTCATAGCACAGCCAATATCATCACTCTTCTTTGTTCTTTGTTTTTATATTGATCTAATTAAACATCACACATCAAGACATGGGTTAATGGTATGTTGACCCCAATTATAATTATTTGCTTTAATTTGACATATATATATATATATATATATATATATATATATATATATCCTCTGCTATAGCATGTGTGGTATCTCCTAAATTCTCTTAAAAACAGAATTTGTAAATTTCATTTACAATCAAAGACAAACCCAAAAGAAACAATCATAGACTTGTCTCAAATACAGTCTCCTTATTAAGATGTCAAAAAGTACACAGAGTTAATTGACCTAAGATAACGACACTATAGGGGGAAAATACATTATTAGTCAAAGTGCCCTTTTAAATATCATTGGTAGTCTCCCATACAGATTAATATTGATACAAATTAATTTCCTAATTCTGAAAAGTACTAATTGAAGCAACTTGGCCTGGTTTCCAGAGCTAAATGTATGCCCTTGAACCATGTTTTGGATCCATTTGCAATATCCATCCTAAACACTGGAAATCCTAGTTTATCCTGGCTCTGATTCAACCTCCCAACATTTCCTCTCTGTTTATTTTGGTATTTTGGAAGAGGTCCAAGTTTGTCCCAGTCTTTGAAAGCAGATGAATGAAACTGAAATTACATTTACTGTTCTTCTGGCTCTTGTATTTGTGCTCAAAGACAGATCTAATTCCTCTAGTAATTTCCATAGAGAAAAATTACTAAATTAATCTATTTTAGCACTCACTAAAATGGAGATTATGTATAGCTAATATAACATCACTCCCTTTTTATTAAAAAAAATAAAATCCTTACTAAAGGGTAGATTACTGTTTTCCCAGGTATGGCTATAAAAAGCTTTACATAATGCTAAGCATTTTGGAGTAACGTAAGTTAGACTCCGAGAGCTGAAGTAACTGAAGCCTGGGACAGCTAAGGACTCCCATGAAAGTCCCATGGAGATCTTAGGATTGCTGATCAGCATAGGTTGTTTATGCTCTCCTCTGACTTCTGTGATTGACTATAGAGATCCGGTGATTCAACTTCTGACTTGATCTTCTAAGTTTCCAATGAATGGTTGAAAAGCCAACTCTTTCTCCCACTCTGTTACTGAACACTAGCGTTATCTTGATCTCCCTCAAAAATAGAAACAGAAACAAATAAATGTCAGGGACAATTGTAAGTCAACATACAGAAAACACGAAGGACATATCTTAAGAAACAGCTAGTAGGTGGTAGGACTGTAAGTGATGTAGAATACAACAGCCCCAGAGACTGATAGAACACTCACCAAAGCTACACTTCCAGCATACAACTCTTAACTCCTCAAAGGTTTTCATGCACACAGGCAAAAGAACCCTCAACTAAGGGTATCTATGAATTTTTAGTAGTCTAGCCAAATGCCTCAATTCAAACACCCAACGTGTCAAGCACTGTCTTATAAATATATAAAATAGCTTGAGAGGTGCTGTACACAAAGCAAAATAATATAATAATGATTTTCTTAGGCCCCATATCCTCCATGATTATTTGTTTATAAAGGCATCCAGGCACCAACAGAAGACAGAACTGTAAATATGTACCTAGCCTAATATGAGGGCTATGTTTCAGAAAACTCATGAGTAAATCATTTCTTTTTTGTAAGCCATAATCTTGTTTTAAAATGCATAGCAAGCTTTCTATTTAAGGGCACTCTGCAGTAACTCTTACAAAGGATAATTCAAAATAATCACCATATTCTGTTCACAGAACTACTGAGGGCAGAAGCTTCCTATATCAGCAGATGGGTTCTCACAGATACCCAGCACTGGGGTAGATTGAGTGCCCTCAGTCAGGAATTTACATTTACATGGGGCATTTGTGCCAGCTCTGAGTATGACAAGACTTTATAGCCACTTAGACAGCATTATATATAAAATAACAGGACCAAGATTCCATCCCAAATAACTATGTTAACAAAAACACAATTCTCTCTCAAAAGCAACTAACTGTTTATTTTGACCCAAATATGAGTGACCATTCTGGTAAAGAGGGATTCAGGTTACCCCCCAAATGGCATGTTCCACCATACAAGTAAAGTTTTATATATAAACTTTGGTAGTCACAGAAAAAAAAATGAAAGCTATAATTCAAGACATTTATCATGTATGGTGGTGAGGACAGCCTATAGGATTGTTATAACAAGGTGAGGGGGGCATATTCATATGTTTCAAATGCTCACAATATTCGAAGCTTTGGGGTTTGCAGAAGTCATTGGTATGCTAAGACTTTATTCCACAGAGATGTTACATCAAATACAGAGGTGGGTGATAAATTGATACTAAAAAGAC
Source organism: Cricetulus griseus (assembly GCF_003668045.3). Lineage (NCBI taxonomy): Eukaryota > Metazoa > Chordata > Mammalia > Rodentia > Cricetidae > Cricetulus > Cricetulus griseus. The sequence continues at coordinate 10,521,741 of NW_023276806.1, read as the reverse complement.
TGAGGACAGTCCAGGGTAATTTTTCTTTTAATGACAACTCTCTACAAGCAGGAAGTTCTAATCAGTCACTTTTTATTTTGCAGAGTTTTCAACGGTGTGGCTTTTTTTTTCCTTTTAAGGGAACTTCAGTTCACAAGTCAAAACCTCTTTCACAAGCATTCCTGTGGATGTGAGTGTGGAAAACATGGAAGAAGTGGGACCCCGACCAAGCCTGATAATAAAAGAATGAGAGTCAGCAATCACACACTCACTCTTCCCAGGAGCTTTTCTTTAAAGGGGACAGACAAATAAAGTATGAATTATTAGAAGTGGAAGCCCAGTCCTGGGAGATTTTATTTGTTTATTCAGGGTTTTGGTTGGCTTTACAGATGAAAATGCTCTAGCCCATTTGTGTGTTGACTTGTGTGAGCCAGCAGAAAAGGAACTGGTTTCATAGAAGAAAGAAGAGCCATGTTCTCCTGTGCTAGCCTCGAATAAACAAGAGAGGAAGAGCGGCATCTCTCAAGGAGAGGAACTGAGCAAGGTTGAAGTATGGCAGCTTATCCCCAATAGAGGAAGAAAGCAACAATGAACATCCTAGCAGAGGAAGCATGGAGGGCTGGGAGAGAGTGCTTCCAGAAAAGGGCTGGTTGTCTGAGCTTGACAACCCACCAGCCTGCATCCCCACAAATGAACACTCAGAGACATATATTAATTATGAAAGTGTTGGTCGCTGGCTAGGACTTCTTCTTATTGGCTAGCTCCACTGTCTTAATTATTAACAAGTTCTATTAATCTATGTATTTCCATGTGGTCTTATCTTACCAAAGGATGCCTCACTGGCTCACACGGTGACGCCTCTCTGACTACACTTCCCAGAATCCTCCTTGTCTCCTAGCCCCACATATCTTGCTGCCCTATTGGCCACAGTGTTTTATTCATCAACCAATAAGAGAAACATATTTACAGAAGACATGCTCATCAAAGTTCCATCTTTGGAACCCACACAATAAGGTGAATGCAGAGTCTGTAATTCCAGCTTTCCTGTAGAGACATGAGGAGCAGAGTTGGGAGATTGCACAGAAGGACAGGAGACAGCTAGCCTAGAGTACACTGTTCAGCAGCAGATACAAAAGTATTTCATTTCTAAATAAGATCAAAAAGAGAACTGACAGATGAAAGTTGTTCCCTGACCTCCACAAATGTGTCAGAGAATGTGTGTGCCCATACTCACACGTATGTGTCATGCACACGCAAAATTGATTAAATGAATGAATTACTGAACAAATAAAACATACAGAAATATGGGTCCTGCAGAGACCACTTATTTACCCAGAGAATAGAGGAAATGTCATCAAAAAGAGATAGGAAGGATTAAGGACAGGGGAGTGCAGATCTACAGAAAAGGGTGATGTAAAATAACTGAGAAATGAAATGGAGAGAATTGTTCCCATTGGTACATCACATTACAGAATAAATGCTGTTCAAAAAGGACAAACATTATTCTCACAATTTGATCTTGGTGAGTCCATAATGGGACTCAAGTAGCCACCACATCATCTCATTGAAGTAAAGAACCATGCTCTGATTCAGCGACAACTAACTAACTAACTAACTAACTAACTAAATAAATAAATAAATAAATAAATAAATAAATAAAGCTTGCCTTTCTCTATATATAGAACATGTATTCCCTTGCCAGATCTCAAAATAAGGCTTGTTCATTTGCACAGTGTTAATTCCCAGTCTCTAGAATTCCTCACTGGTAAAGTCACCTAAAACTTCCCCCAAGCCCCATCTTTGAGCACTCTCAAGATCCCTTATTATAGTTCCCTTAGGTCTGTTCAGCTATTCTGACTGGCATGACACAAAGAGAGTGACCTCTGCATTTCCATATTGCTTATTTCAGATCTCTCAAATTGTCTTCTAGTGTTGACGTATTTGTGAGAACCTCTGAGATTAAATGAAGCATTTTCCTTCTTTATTGCATTTCAGCCCCACGCCATGCAAATCGTACTCTACTTTCTCAAATATTAGTAATTCACAGACAAATGCATAGATGCAAAGGGAAATAACCAATGGATAGAGATTGGCCCATGCATTAGTATGGTTATGTTTTGACTGGGATAGGGTTTTATATACGTCAGCTTTTTTGAGTGTCAGATTTGATATGTATATTTTATATGTACATAAAATAAAACTGGATATGTGTGTGTGTGTATAACTGCAGAACCTCAGTCTTGGATGGCAATAGAGTTGAAGTAGAATAAAGTGTGACAAGCAGGACTGATGTGGTCCTTTACTTGGAACTTACTTCCTTTACATGTGTAAGAATTTGGGCTCTAGGGCCTGGAGAGATGGCCCCGTGGTTAAGAGAAGCTTCTGCTCTTTCAGGGGATCTAGGTTCAGTTTTCAGCACCCACACAGTAGCCTCAAAACATGTATAGCTCCAGTTCTACGGGATTCAATGCCTGCATCTGAGTCCAATGGGCACTAGAAGTGCATGTAATGTATGTAAATATATACAGGCAAAACACACATGTAACCAAAATAAACATTTTTAAAAAAAAGAAATGAAAAGGTGCTTTTATTCTCTAAGTCTTGGTGTTCCTCTGACGGTAAAACAATTCTTCCCATGAAGTTATATTTAGGAGAAGCAATGTTCATACAATTCTGTCACATAGTAGGTTCCCGGTGAGTTACTCTTATTTGTATTACTCTCTTCATAAGTCTTTTTTCCCCTGCAGTGCCAGACATTTTTAATAACAACAATAAATAAATGCCTGCTGAGTTAGATATTGCTATGATTTGATCTTGTTAATAGTAATGAGTAAATTGGTGGGTTTGATGCTTTTAAATTTAAAAAGAAGCCATCTTTTGATGGAGCCTCACAACATCTGCAGGACAGCAACAATGGGTAAGATGTTTTTAAACTCACACATCAAATCAAATACCAAAGTGGTCTTGCATACACAGAGCTTCAGGCTGTGGTATCCCAACACATAAATCTGTAATAAATGCAGGCTACCTGCAAACATATATATCTGCCACCTTATATCTATCTTGTGCGCTCTCTCTCTCTCTCTCTCTCTCTCTCTCTCTCTCTCTCTCTCTCTCTCTCTCTCCTTCCTTCCCTTTCTCCCCCTCCTTATGGCTGCCCCTTTCTCTCTCCCTCTTTGTCCTGTCCCCCTCCTCTCTTCTTCCTTCTCTTCCACTTTCCCTTTTCCCTCTTTATCTGCCTTTCCCTTGCTCTCTCCTAGCCCTTCTTCTGATGGCCTCATCTCTCCATGTGCATCGCTGTAATGTATATATTTGCATTGCTCTTACAACAATCAGACATACCTTGAGAGACCTTATTATCGACTTTGCTGGGTTTTCTTTCCACTTCTCTGAATGCCACAGAGAGCAAAGTCTAATGACAGTTAAGCAATTTCTTGTCATCGTGCCTTCTACTCTTTCATCAATAACATTTTGCTAAAACAAACACATAATAGAAATAGATCTAGTTCATGTCACCCAAGTTGATTGGGGTGGAATTTCAAGGCCAGAAAACAAAACAGAGATTAGTGTCTTGACAGAAGAGAAGAATCAAAAGTTACAAGAGATTGGGAAGAATTGCCTCCACATTGATTCCTGAAGTGAATCAGTCTCCTAGCCCTTTTACATGTTGACAGGTTAATGGAAAGAAATAGGCTTATTTCTTTATTTGAGTGATGTTCAATTTAATCACATTTCAGTGGTGAATAAAGACAGTGGAGGACGAAAACCAAAACTGTAGGGCAACTAAAAGGTAGTCCTTCCCTCTTCAGGGGAATGGGTTGCCATTACACAATTGATGAAAGATTATTGTCAGGTGTATCTCATTTGTCTTCTGTTTCATAATGAGATGGATCAACAGATATTCTTAGCTTATCACTGGCAGAAACAGGGGAATTTGCAGCTGCCATTTGTGTTGAATTATAATAGTGATTATAGTTATTATAATGTTACACTGGCTTATAAATGCAACTAAAAAGGCTGTGTTGGAGTGAACTCCAGAATATGAAATTTTTAGCTATCTGACCTTGAGAAAAATATTTGACTATCCCAATCTTCATTTTCTCATCAACATGATGGGAAAAGCAGTCAAATTCTCCTTGCAGATTTTAGCAAGATTTAAATATGCAGTTCTTGAAAAGCTGCTACAACTTAGCAAGACCTAAAAATCACCCAGTTCAAAGACTGGAGAAAAATGAGTCTGTACTATCCTTGAGATGAGAAAGGATGCCCAATAAATTTACTATTATATTATAAGGGGCCATTTGGCTGAGTCAGTAATGAAAACAATAGATCATTGAAGGAAGGAATGGGAACTCAGAAAGTAAAAGGACAGTGATGGTCCTAGTTCACTGTGTCCTAGGACAACATTTGATCATGGATACTAAAAAGTATTAGTATCCATTAGGGATTGCTATTTTCAATTTTTTAGATAAAAGTCTAAGCCAGGTGTTGGTGGTGCATACCTTTAATCCCAGCACTTGGGAGGCAGAGGCAGGCGGGTCTCTATGAGTCTGAGGCCAGCATGATCTACAAAGCTACACATAGAAACCCTGTCTCAAAAAAAATAATAAAATAAAAGTCTGAAGCTTCGGAAGATTAGAAAATGTGATTTAAATGCAAAATTCAGGATTGAGATCTTGACACCATCTTATCAATAAGCTTTAATATGGGAGCTGACACCCACAAATAGCTCACACACACACACAAAAATGCTCCAGATGGGTGTAGCAAAAGAGCAGGGTTTCATTCAGTTAATCATCTCTGCATTCTGCAGCTCCCCTTCCAAGAACCATGTTCCAGTACTGGATGCCCAAACACTCAAAGAAAAGATCAGATTACCAAACCAAAACATACACTTGATTGTGAACACTCTGGAGGGGTGCCAGTTTTCAAATCCAGTCTTTGACCACTTCAAATGTCCCACTACTGAAAGATGCAGTTCCATGAAAATACTACATGCCAAAGACACTACTTGAAGACCACATGTTTGAACTCAAGGGCTACTCCAGGCTTCATAACCTGGAAAACAAGAACAAATACAATTAATGTAAAAATGAGTAATCATATGCATTATCCACAAGCTAAAATATGTTTTCTTTTTAACAAGTAAAAAAAATAAAAATAGCAAGGCCCATTTAGTTCTATAAAATTAAAGCATAAAAAGGTTTGGAAAAATTGAGCTTTAAGCACTTTGATGCATGAGAATGGAAGCAGAGTAAAGTGGTATACCTGCTAGGAAAGTAAACCTTTTTGAACAACTCTGGACTTACAAACCGTGGATATTTAAGTGACACTCTGACAATATTAGCATCTTTCTAGTTGAGCGTGCAAATCAGTAAATTGTGTATATAATGGATGATTACATGAGCATAATTAGAGTCTATGCTTGCCATCCACATTGACATGCTTGATCAACATGCTGGCATTGCATTGAAAATAGCTTATGCACATATACAAATTAGAATGTTTCAGACCATGTGTTTTCGTATCTATGATTTCTGATTCTGACGCAGTGAAATAGTTCAATGTATATTTCTTGAAATTAATCTAGTTTTCTACATTTTGTGTTCCACAATTCTCTGTGCTGTTGGACCGTAAACATATCGCTTAGTTTGGCTGCAGTTGTGCACACTGAGTCTCATCTGCTTTACCATGTGGAGTACTACTGTAAGGAAGGAGATAGTTTTCTTGCCTTTCAAGCTTCATGCATGCCTTGGTTCAGTGATATCATTAAGTTCCCAAGCATCTAGAAGGTTTTCCAGGAGAAACCAGACAGCTAAGTGTAGTGGCTCACATCATTAATGCCAGCATTTAGGAGTCAGAAACTTGTGGATATCTGAGTTAAGGCTTTCCTGATCTCCATAGTGAAACTAGGGAGCAGGAGGAAGCAGGATGCCAATCCAGCTAATCCCGGCAATCCTGGTTTACATGTCCATTCCGTTTGAAGATGGCCCCTGAGGTTAATTCAAAATCAGATTTACATACAGACAGAAAGTGATTTCCAATAAGGTCAAGTGGTCTTCACATGTCACTGTTCCCTGTAACTTGTAATTATCTCATAGGAAAGAATAAACACCTTTTCTGTACTCATTCAACAATCTTACCACAGATTTCATCGCTGCCCTTCTCAAGACTCAACACTGATACCATAACTCTTGACTGTACCTTTTTATTTGAATGGCTTTCCTATATTTGATAAAACCATCACCTCTTTTATTCCTACATCGTTCCTCCCTTCCTAACTTTCCCATTCTCTCAGTCACTCAATCTCATTAATAAGAGTTTTCTCATTGATACATGCTTCTCTGATCATCCAGCCCCTTCTGCTAATTTTCCCTTTCCTTTGTCCCTTCCTTTCCAATATTACTTGCCACCTGTCGTCTCTGAGCCTTTGAATACATCAGATATACAGCAAAGAAATCTCAGTGTCCTGCATCCTCTCTACAATCATCCATATACCACACTGGGATTAATTCCAAACACTGTCTTCATTATGCATGGCATTTCCCATTGATTAACATAAAAAGAGCCATCACCAACACCCAACCCTTGTTCATGCAAGCAACCCTAATTAAACTCCATGATGTTCTCTCTCTCTCTCTCTCTCTCTCTCTCTCTCTCTCTCTCTCTCTCTCTCTCTCACACACACACACACACACACACACACACACACACACACACACACATTGAAAATAGAAAGAGCACTTGGAAAGAATGGGCCTGACAGAGGTGGGAAGGTAATAAAGGGAGCAATGTGGGAGAATATGATAAATTATCTCCAAATATGAAACTGTCAAATATAATAAAAATTAAGAGTAATATCCAGTCGTCAATATAAAGTTATAGTATGCTTCCATAGGGAGACTGATGGACATCAGATAGGAATACATTCTAGATAACTCCATAATGTGTATTCTAGCTGGAGAAATTAAAACTCAGGAGACATTGGTTAATGTGTCCAAGGTTCCATGATTAGTGGATCTAATATTTAGACAGAAGAAAAGTGATGTTGGGAAAAGACAGATTAGAAGGGTACATCCTGGCACTCTAATGGTGGTGTCCATTTGTTTCCTAGAACACTGTGCTCTCAGTATTCTGACACTGACAAAATGCCCAACACGAGCAACTTACAGGAAGGGGAAAAAAGGAAAAGAAATGTGATGCTGGCAGGCAAACTTTTACTGGTACCACAAGTATATAGAGCCCTGCTTCTTGTGAGTAGAGGCAACAGAAGGGAAAAGAAAGATGGAGTGGTTTCGAAGCAGCAAGGTAAAAAGTGAGAAGTCTATGTCAAGTCCATAAGAGTTTCCAAAATAGCTGGCAGAAGTATCAATGGGTTGCTTTCTGTTGAGCGCTTTTGTCATTTATCTATGTGTTTCCTTTTCGTTTAATTAGCTAATGATTCTGAAAATGTAGTTTAGTGGTAGAACCCTTGACTAGGCCCAGGATTCTGTCACAGTTATAGAGAAATAAATGGCTGACGGTGATGACACTGGCTGTACATGCCTATAATCCCAGCCTTGAGAGGTGGAGGCAGAGGGGGAGGTCAAGAGTTCTTGCACAGACTCAGCTCTATAGTAAGTTTGAGGCTAGGGTATGCTATATGCGGCCTCATATGTTTTTATAAAAATAGCATTTAAAATATTAAAAATGCAGAGGTAATATTATCTGTTGTTGTCACTGCAGCAAGAGTGAGGAATGGGTTACCAAAATAAGGCAAATTGTTATATATAATAAATGGGCTTTCATAACATAAAAGAAAAAAGTTATTTCATTCTCTTTCCTATAGAGAGAGACATTCAAATGGAATAAAGTCAACTACTAATTACTGCCCCCCCCTAGATTTTAATTCCTGCATCTTGGTACCAGACAAGGAAGTGACTCGGTTACTTTTAATTATGGACAGAAGGGTAGATATAAAAATTTCATTTCAAAAATCTATTTAAAGATATAATTTATTTCAAAATCAAAGCCCATCATATTGACTGAAGCTTTAAGAAACCCAAAGTAAAAATAAAAGTAGATTGCAGTCATTTCTGGTTTCTGTTGTAAGGAGTTGGCAGCAATTGAAAGGTTTGGACCCTTTTCATGTGGCATGCCGTGAGATGCTAAATCCTGAATGGGCTCCTCTGCCTTCTTCACATTCATCACCAAGATGCTGATGGGCAAAGAGCTAGAGCCAGAACAGGCCCTAGAGCTCCCACACAAATTCTGTCCTTGCACATGTTATGTTTCTTTGGTTGTAAATATTGAGATTCCGATTAGCCTCCAAATACAGGCAATTCACAAGAACCATCTTGCAGAATCAAAATGGAAATGAGGAAGTGTTCTTACCTTAGAGTCGGCTCTGCATCAGAGGGGGCCTGTTAGTCAACTTTAGAAACTATGACCACGGAACTGATTAGACTGTCTCTTCCAGATACTTCACAGAATGGTGGGGCCTCAAATGCCTCCCTAGTTCTTCAAATACTTCCCTCTATATAAGAGTTCTCCAAAGAGGAAAGCAATCCCCAGCCCCAGGGAAAACCATCTGTTGTTTAATGAAGGGCATTCAACAGCCTGGTTTTATCACCAACCAAGACTCCTCAGAGAGTAGAGAAGTCAGCCTTCAGAAAAGTGGGGCTCTCTTTAAAGGAACCTCTGGGAAGTCAAGAAACCAAAGGATGAGTTGGTATAATATTAGCCACTGTAGGATTGTAATTTTGCTATTTGGGGATATGTTAAAGGATTTCAGTCTATTTTCCCTAGATAGGAGAGAGGGCTGGAATCTATCTATTATGGTTTTCAAGTACCCATGGAATTACTTAAGTTGACTATTTATTCTCTGCAGTAGAACAGAAGCAGACCTCTGGCTTGATTTAAACTGAAATGCAAGTAAATCAGTTTCTCATTAGATAAAATTACACTATGATAAAGTGGATAAAACTAAGAGACAATGGGCTCATGTTGGGGATTAGAATAAGGAGAAGGCAATGGGAAGAACAAGGGATGGTAGTCACAGACAGAATATGAGCAGAGTGCAGGTGTTAATGTTTATACAGAGTCAAGATGGCATCCGTTACTTTATATGGTAAACAGAGGAAAAGAAAAAGAAAATTAAGTTCTGATAGTTCCTCAATAAATTGAGCATAGAACTGCCATTCAGCCCAGCAGGCCCACTTCTGGGTACACGGATGGGTCTCTATGGTGTGTGTTACCTGCTGGGTCCTGTGACAATCTTACATCTGCTCTCCTGAGGGACTGAGGCACAGTCTTCCCTACTTGTGGTTTGACTTGCATTGTCCACATGGCTAATGATGATTAGTGTGTTCTCCAATGTGAGCTGGGTATCTGCTGACCTTCTTTGGAGAAATGTCAATTTCAATGCTGTACCTATTCCTAGATTTTGCTTTGTCTTGTTTTTTGTTCAATTTTTGTTGTTAGTTTGTTAGGTTTTTTCATGTATTCTATGTGCTAAGATTTTACCAGATGCATTACTTGAAAACAAACAATTGATAAATAAATAGGTTATCTTTTCCCTAATGTTCTCAATCGAAGAGCTTGAAGGTATATTGTGTGTTATGTATGGCAAGCTTTCCTTTGTAGGTTAGGAAACTAAGACTTTGAGACCTACCCACTGCCTCACAGATATTCAGAATTAAAAATAAAACCTACCTCATAGATTTTCTAATTTATGGCAAAGACGCTAGTTTCTATTATTCCCCTAGACCTTTGGCATCATAGATGATCTGGACATGTCCCAATGAGATCATATCTTCTATTTGTTTGTCTAAGACTTGTGGTTTAAGATGGCTGTACACTCCCAACACACACGTTTCAAACTGAAATGCTCTAGCGCATGAAGTTACCATCACTGTAAAGTGTATCCACACTGTCTTGGCTTTTATTTCAATATTGGTAAAAAGAAGTCTTTCTTTTAACACAATTTTACCAATCCCAGTTCCCTCTCTCTCCCATCCTCGGCTCCCCACTCCCCCACCTATTCCTCAGAGAGATTGAGACCTCTCCTGGGGAAACAACAAATTCTGTCACTTGAGGACCAAGGCCCTCACCAGAGGGAAACATACTTGGATCTTCCCTCCACCTCCCCAGGAAGAGGAAATAGACCATAAGGTTTTTTTTTTTTTCAGATATATTTACACATGGATTTTTCTATTTACAGGTGTAAAGAACACAGGAGAAAAACGAGAAATTTGTTGAAACTTCTTGACCTGTGGAATCCAGCCCTCTTGAGCTACCATTGTTCCCACGGTCATAGAGAAAAGATGGTACCAACTCTGTCAGCAAAAGCTGTAGTGACCCAAGGATTTTTCTTGCAAGCCACTCGATACCTAATATTCCCTTGTAGTCCTTCCTTGGATTGTCTTGATGGCTTTTGGAGGAAATGCAACAGCGTGTCCTTGTCCAGTCATGCCAGTGAGGGCAACAGTTAAGCTCACACATGCGCACTTGTTGACACCTGTCTTACAGCTGCCATCTGGTCAGCAACAACTGTGCAGCACACTGAGTACAGAGTCCTTCTAAATCAGCTGTGTTTAAAGAGGGTGAAAAGAATGCAAGTTTTAGCATTTAAAGCGGGTATAAAGACATGGTTTTCATTTATTATCAAGTTTACCAAGGGAGGGGAAGAGAGGGGAAGAGGAAGTGACAAAGGGAAGGGTGAGCACGCAGCGTTTGCCAAGGTGAGGGAATCTTGAAGTCCTTCGATAGAGAGGAAGGCTAAGACGACAGGAAAACACCTCTGCGCTCTACCATCCCTGTATCAATCATGTTCCTTGGGACTTCCTGTGTGCCTCACATTTATCCTTCCTACCTGGCTAAACTTACACCTTCTGCCTTCTCTGCTTTCCTTGGGAAGTCTGCTGTGACTGCATAAAGTAAGCATTCATTAACTAAGAATTCAGGAATCATTTTCTTATCCTCGTAAATTTAAAGTGATATATTAAAAAAAAAAAAAAAAAAACAACCCAGAGGTCTGAGGATATATTCACTTTCATGGGAGAAATTTCCATTGCCTTACAAAAAGTTCAGAAAGCTTCCAACCAATCAATCACTCTAGTCACACTGTAAGTAAATTTGCCCAGGTGTGGTTTTGAATTCTTCTTGTAAACTTTTTAGTTGTAAAAGTATTCCTTCCATTCTGGGAATGGGTTTATTCTGAGGCTACTGATGCCCTTTAACAAATTCATTTTTTTCCAGAACAAAAAGCAGAAAGTCAACAATGATTAGCAGAACACATTCCCCCACCCCACCCCCAGCATCCCTGGACTATGGTAGGCATCTCTTCCTACTTTGCGGTCCTCCCTCCCTCCCTGTTCTGTTTCTGTCACAGGTCACTCACGAGGCATCGTGTTCAGCAATCCTCACCTTTTTTTTTTTCTGCTCTGGGATCTTCCTAAAATTTGATATACATGCTTTGTGTCTTTGCTTCTCTACAAAAGCATTTGGCTCTTTCGTTTTCAAAATCTCATTCTAAACACCAAGGAAAGATGGTGATTGGTCTCAGCAATTTGTCATAAAATGTTTGACTGGATCACTCTCAGCCCTGGGCCTCACAAAAAGGATTACTCTGCAATACCTTGGAAAACAGAGAAGCCACATCCATGTTATCTCTAAGCAGGAACCAGGCATGGAGGCATTTAGGAAGAGGTACGACCTGACCCAGAACACTTAGTGATGGACATATGCTTACCCAGCGTTGGACAGCACATCTGTACTAGCGCTGTCTGTGAGCAGTCACATGCATGGGTCACCAATAGGAAAGCATTTTGAGTTGGCATTAAATATTTTTGCAAGTGCTTTGACCTGAGCAACTGCACTTACTAAGTGAAACCCACACAGATTTGAATAGCAGAGAACAATGTAGTCTCAGAAATCCACTAATAAGAAATGGAATGTCAAGACTAAGCTTTAGTCCTGCAACTAAATGCCTAGAAAACCAGTCCTAACATGTTCTTCTCTGGAACTATGCTTGTGTGTAAATAAAAGAGTTGAACGACCTTGTTTCAAAAGGGAAAGGTTGGAGGCTAGAATCCTGGACTCCTAATTCAAGGGTACTTTAGTTCTGGGTTTTGCAACCCTGTGATCTAGGAAAATTTTTATCTGGGTAACAGGAATAATAATTTTATTAGCTTCATCAAGTATGTAGAAATGTTAATAGGACTCCAATATAGTCATTAATACAAATGTATATTTTAGTTTTAGTTGTAAATCCCTATTCTCATTTACAAACATAGTCATGGCTGTGAACTAGTATGGTAGCTTAAAGTACTTCAAAAACTATAGATGTGGAGTTCAGGAGAAATAACATCCTCTATGTTTCACCCTAATTGCTTTGAGTTTCTATAAGGCAATGTGCTCAGGGCATGGGCGGTGACTTAGTGTATATAATGATTGGCCAGTGCTCAAATTCCTAACACCCACATAAATGGCAGGTAGACGTGTTGGCCCACTCATAATTCTAGCATTGAGAGACACTGCCATGAGGAATAAGTTAGAAAACCACCAAGAAAATTTCCCAGTGTCAACCTTGGGCTTTCTACTAATGTGCCCACATGTACACATACATGTGTGCCCACACTCAATCTATGTACACACACATGCACACCATATATACATCTATCTGAAAAAAAAAATCCCTACAAGGAAAAAAATCTCTAACACAATGGGATTTTTTTTCCCCTTTAAAAGATTTGTTACTGCTTTTTAGAATTACATGTGGTTGTGTGTCTCTGCACATGGTTGTGTACATGTGAGCACCCAGCCCACAGAGGCCAGAGGATTGGACTCCAGGGTTTGGGGTCGTAGATGGTGTGAGCCACCTGATGTGGGAGCTGGGAACCAAACTTGGGTCTTCTGGAAAGGCAGCAAGTGCCCTTAACTACTGAGGCATCTTTCCAGTCCCATGTGATATGTATTTGGTATTAAGAAAATGTTCTGAGAGTCCCCTCAAAAGTTATTAGAGAAAATTTAAGAGACTAGCCCAAACAGGAGAGAAGGGTTTGCACAGAGAGGTACTTCCATGTAAGCCTGTTTTGATCCCCAGATCCAACAGACAGGAGAACAACAGACTCCAGACACTTGCCCTCTGATCACCCACTGACAGCCATTTGGATGTGTCTACATTTACACGTGCAAGCACACACTCACATTCACACATGCAAACACATACTCTTATTTTAATAGGTTTTAAATTTGGAAAAACCTGGAAATGGATAAGTGAGAATAATACAACCTTCAAATTTCCATAAACATGAGAATAAATATCAAAAGAGACTATTAAAAACTAGTGTCGTTGATTGCTTACTATAAATACAGCTAATTAATTACATTGACCCTTAGCATTTTTGTCTGCAATTGCATTGCTTTTCATTTTCAAATTAACATGAATCAAGTTGTTAAATCACAGGTAAAATGGAACCAAACCAAAGGGACACTATCTCAGTTTTGGCAATGGCTACAGAGCTCTCCTGACAACCCAGATTTACCTCTCTTGCCTTGTTGCCATTTTCCTTGATCTATGGTGTATTTCCCTCTTTGCTTATTGAGGACTGTATCTAGTATTAGACATACACAAAGTGGTCTAACTGTTTGTGAAACTAGAAATTAAATCAGGCATCTTCCTGAAGTTGGTCCTGTCAATAAATTGCCAACTTTTTTTTGTATTGGATGATATGTTATTGCTATTTAGCCCACTACCTGAATTATGTAAAATCCAAAATATTTTTCATTAACAATTGAATACTGACAAGACAGTTCAAAGTGATCGGGTTTTTAGTTTCACTAAGTTTTGTTTTATTGTTGGTCCTGTTGAAGAAAGTATTTTTAAAAGAAGAAGAAATTGTTGAGTGAGACCTCAGGAGCCTTTTAAGTCACTGGGTATCACTTCACAAAAATACTACTGCCCTGTCAGTTAAAACGTCTTCCCTCTGTGGGCATGCCTCCACTTTGCAGGCAAGATATACATATTGGCATGTATTAAAATAGTCTGAATGAAATTATATCTAGTTGAGATGGGGATGTAGCTAGGGGAGGTCTCGGTGACTCAAAATTCCTCAGAGAGGAGCTGCAGTGTCAAACTTGTGATGTGGTGTCAAGATGAGATACGCGTTGAATTTTATTAATAGTAGAGAGCTCATTGCACTGTTCCTTCAAGTGCCATGCCAGAACTAGAGTGTTGCCAGTATCAGCGGATGGAGTTCCACACTCTTTAACACTCTTGCCACCAAGTGCTTAGAACATGTTTATACCTCTAATTGTCAAATTATGTTAATTGACAACTGGAAAGACACTACTAAGTTGAAGTGTTAAAAAGTATATTTCTCAGAATCTCTTGGGGACTCTTCAAGCTAGGCACTCAAAGGACCTTTTTCCCTGAACCACATAGCATAAAAGCACAAAGTCTTAAAATATAATCTTGGTCTTAATTTAATTTTGCAATATTTTATCGGGGAAGCAACCTCATTTAAATCCTGATGAGACATATATAAAGTAGCAAGGATTTTACCATCGAGTAGGTTTTGTTTTTTAGCTCAGTTGCACTAATATGTGTTAGGAATATTTATTTGATGTGAATTTTGTACACCCTGCACAAGGTATTTCAATCACAGCTCGGATATCAGCATCCTCAACCACGGTAGATGTTCACAATGAATCAGGCACAACTGTGACTCAAGAAGAAAATGAAATAAAATATTGGTTCCTAGAAGAGATTTATTTTTCCCTACCTCCTTCTCTCGGGTCAAAATAAATAGAGATTTTTCTGAATGTCATTACAACTTCAATGACTTTTCAATTTTTATGTGAGACTATTCTACTTTCAGGACTATAGATAACAATCCTTGAGTTGCAAAATTCTGACCATATTCTATTAAAATCATTTTTCCACTTTTCTGTTAAACTGTATTTAATCCTTTGTGTCAATGTGCTGGGGAAGATAGTAAAGATATATCTGAACTTTGCCTTAAACTTCTTTAATCTTTTTTTAAGCTCTCATTCATGTAACACAGCTTCAGCAATCTGATTTCAACACCTCATCTCCCAGGGGAAAAATGCTAAGATTTCCAAGTTCAGAGACCAGTGGGAAACTGGTTCTCCTCCACTAAAGGGTGTTTCATTCCAACCACAGCTTCTCCACAGTGTCTCCTCCAGGCCTTTCAAGTCTTTTGAATTCCAATGGTTAGCAAAGAGGCCTTTTGTAGTAGCTAGAGAGCCCTAAAGCTGAGGGGACTGGTAATGACATCAGGCACAGATGGGCTCAGAGGATTTTTATGTGGTTTAGAGAGGGGAAAAAAATCAAACCTCTCACAAGGGTGGCATATACTACCAAGAACACCCTTGCCCAAAGCCTTTGTTCTTCCTGCTGGCCATAAGCACAGCTTTCAATTCTGCTTCATTGTCAAGGCTGTTAATGAGGTGGGATCAGCAGCGGAAGATGCTGACTGAAGATCTGTGCCCTGCCTCATCCCTTAGCTTCCACTAGGCACATGGAAAGATAAGTACCTCCAGAAACATTTGCCTGCAGGTCTGAAATTCTGCTCCTGGCCCTTAGCTCTTCTCTCCCAGTTCCAAGAGTCGTCTCCAAGGTGAAGGAGTCCCAGGCTGCTCTTCCTGCAAGGGATGAGCTCCGCTGTTCCCCATCATTCCTTGCTGTTTCCACTCAACACAACTAAAATGAACATTCCCTTTATCTCCTGCCCCACTGGCACACTTTTAATATATTCTGCACAAGAAATCAAGTGTTCTAGTGGTTATGATATTCCCAGGCACACGGGTATCTGCTGGCAGATGGAGAGCAAGTAGGGGCTCTCTAGGCAAACTGACAATTACAGCACCCAGCCCAGATTGGTGATGATTGCTGGCTACCACTTATCCAAAGGCTTTATGACCCAAGCTGACAGGGACAGTCAGTCCTTGCTATGGCAACAAAACCAAGTCACATGATTGATAAAGAGCTTTTCATGTCAATAAGCAGCTTCAGCAATAAGTTTCTTTGTAGCAGACAGAGCTAGACAGAGAGTGATGAACCATATCTAGCTCATATGATGAAAAAGGTTCAGTGTGGTTCTAATAGCCTTAACCCCACCCCAGAACAAACAGAAACAGTGCTATCGACCTTTTACAATAATACATCAAGTTGTACAGCTGATCACCTTCCACAGTCATTAAGTTAGAGGAATATTGTGATGCAACTGGCAGTGCAATCAGTGCACTCGGTGTCTTGATATGAGTTTGTCCTCTCTTATTTTTCCTGGAAATTTTCTATTCAACAGGAAGAATTTGTTATTCCAGCCACTGCTGCTCCATGAAAGAGCATCAAAAGCACACAGCATCAAAAGCTTAGGTGACAGAGGACAGTTTGCAGGAGTCAGTTCTAGCCTTCCACCATGTAGGTTCTGCAGACCAACAGCAAGTGCCTTGTTCTTGTTTGTTTTTTATTGCTGTGGCAGACACTATGACCAAAAGCAATGTGGGGAGGAAAGGGTCTATGAGGATTACACATCGCAGCCACTGCAGCCCACCACTAAGGAAAGTTAGAGCAGCAGCAGAGGCAGGCACAATGGGGTAAAGCTGCCTACTGGCGTGTTTCCCATGGCTTGCTCAAATTAAGTCTTAATGAAAATCGATTGTTTTCTCATACCGTATATACTGATTACAGTTTCCCTTCCCTCCATTCTTCCCAGCTTCTCTCCACCTCCCCTCCCTTTCATCTACTCTCTTTCTATCTCATTAGAAAAGAACAAGCTTCTATGAGATAACCACCCAATGTGACAAAATAAAATAAAATACAATGGAGCAAAAACTTTCATGTCAGAGTTGGGCATGGCAGCGCAACAGGGAGGAAAGACTCCCAAGAGCAGCCACAAGAGTCCGGAACCCACTAATTCTCCCAGTCAGGAGTCCAGTAAAAATACTAAACTAATAGCTATAATATATACTCAGAGGACTGGAGTAGACCCTCGTAGGCCTGTTCTTGTTGTGCCAGTCTCTATGAACTCATATACACCTCGCTTAGCTGATTCAGAGGGCCTTGTTCTCCTGGTGCCCTCCATCCCTCTGGCTCTGACAATCTTTACACATCCTGCCCAACCCCCTGCTTCTCTGCAGGATTCCCTGAGCTCTAAAGGCAGGAATTTGATGCAGACCTTCAATTTAGACTCTCTGCGTAATGTCTGGCTATGGGTCTCTGAATCTGTTCCCATCTGTTGCTAGAGGAAGCTTCTCTGATGATGACTGGATAAGGTGCTGATCTATGAGTATAGCCAAGTATCATTAGCCATCATTTTATTGTTGGCTTTTTCATTTGTGTGGTTTTGTTTTGTTTTGTTTGTTTTGTTTTGTTTTGTTTTAGACCTGTCATGTTTGGTACTATCCTAAGTCTCTGGGTTATCCAGTATCCAGTTCCTGTTCACCCATGCATGGACTTTCTCACATGCCATGGGTCTCAAATTAAACCAGACATTGGTTGGCTATCCCCACAAGTTCTGTGCCACCATTTTCCTAGCATATTTTACAGACAGGACAGATCGTAGGTCAAAGGTTTTGTTGTTGGGTTCGTGTCTGTATTTCTTGTTTGGTAATCTGAGAGCACCCTCTCCGCACGAGAGAGACTAGAATATAGGGGCAACGGCTCCATATGGACACCAGCTTGACTTCTCTATGTCAATGAGTTGTGTGGATGTAGTCCTCAGCATTGGGGCCTTGCTGACAGTTTATTGAGCACAATCCTTTTCTTAGCATCAGCCTGGGCTGTTTGGAGATTTCCATGGGATGTCCAGCCCCCTGGGACCACCTGCCCAGGAGTGGTATCACCCACCCTGGGCTGGGCACTCCCCCATCAATCTTCAATCAAAGAAATACCCCCACAGGCTTGCCTACAGACTATCTGGTGGAGGAAATACCTCAATTACAATTCCCTCTTTCCAGAAGACTCTAGCCTCAGTCTAGTTGATCAAATGCAAACAAACAAACAAAACAAAGCCCTAATCAGTGTTTGCTTTTATCCACCAGGCCATTTTGCTATGCCTAAATATCTGTTTACTAATCGGCACAAAATATGTAATATTATGGAAAATGAGTTGTGGCATACATGGGGACTTCTTGTTAGCTTTGTAACTTTTTTTTGAATACTTTGTCTTTATAGTTCTTGGAGATTTTGTGCATCACAATTGAACTAGGATGGCCCCATCCCTGAGAAACTACCACAACCTCCCCAGTGCCTTCTGTTAGAAGAGAAACAGACCTTGATACATTGAGCCAATCAAAGCTCCAGACTGTTATTATAGGATAGCTTGACTGTCCAAGATCACATGGGTACAGATATCCATCAGTTAATCAAAATAAAATTTTCAAAAAAAAAAAACTACAGAAAATTCAGTCCATATGGAACATGTGTTTATCATGAGGTATTTCTGATAATGGTGCAAAGTGGTATTTGAGGTAAAATAGAAATAGATAGGATTAGATGAGAGTTAGGGCTGGCCTCAAGGTACTTGAAGAGGGAAGAGATGGGACAGAAACTCATGTATGACATTTCCCCAAAAGAATTTAAGAAAAAAGTTAAATTTTATTTTAAAAAAGATATTGGAATAGGGTTTTCTCCATCTTGGGCTTGCTGCCAATTTAGAACTTTTGAATCTTTTAAACACTTCTCTAGAAGTATGGGGATAGAGAGTCCCTCCAGATTTGAACAGGGAAATCCTTCCAGTTGTGTTGAGTCTTGGACTTTACAGGTAGATTTAGTGTTGAGTTCCTTATGTCTGGAGACAACTCAAGACTGTGGTCTCTTCTCGACACTGGATTTTCCTCCCATAATGAGAAAGGACTAGTAAAGAAGCCAAGAAAAAAAATTATGGTTCCATTAGAAAAAAAAATAGCAATAAAATCCTGAAAACCCCTAGTAATAAAGCTATGGGAAGACTCATCTTTTTAAATAACATAATTAAGAGGGAAAACAATACTAATGATCCTTATAAACCTCTTAGGTAGGTATTTCTTCCATGCTGACTTACATAAAGAGGAAAAGGTGTAGAAGAATAGAGATGCTTTTGAGCCGGTCCAACGCCACCCCGGTGCACTGAAGGGAAGTGAGAGTCCCTCCTTTCTGCTTTGGAGCTCAGATCAAGCAGAAGGCAGCAGAATCTTATGACTGAAGTCCTCAGCCAGGCACCACTCACAGCCACAACTCCAGTGTTGTCTTCGGAATCAAGGTCTAAAATGAGATTCCATGGAGCTGAAGAGCTAGTTCAGAAGGTAAGCAACCTTGCTGTGCATGCGTTAGGACGTGAGTTCAGATGCCAGGAATCCACCACCTTAAAGCTGGACAGGACCACATGAGCTTCTAAAACTAGCACTGTATAGGGAAGATACCAGAGTATCATGGGAGCTTGCTGAGCTGCCAACCAGCTCATCCGAAGAAAGGAAACGGGAGGAGCGCCAGGCGCTAAGTAGAATGATGGAGCCAGATGCTGCATGGTGTCCTGCTCTGGACTCCATGTGTGCCTCCATGTGCACCTATGTGTACACACATGAGTTCACCATGCACAAAGGAAGAAAACAAGGGGACGGGGGAGGGAGAAAATATGGAAAAACAGAAAGGAGAAGCGGAGGGAAAAAGCACGGCGTTCAAGAGGCAAGCAGCACCTGTTAGCATGCCCTCTTTGTAGCTGTGCTACCAGCCAGGGCACCAGCCAGTGCCCGCTCTGAAGCTTCCTAGGCTTGTCATCGTGAACTGAAGACCAGTGGCTCTCTGGAAATCTAGGCCTTCAACATCTGATGGGGCAGCCGAGTCATCCAGTTTCCTATCGTGAGCAAAGACTGAGTTCTCAGCATCTGCAGTGTAAAGACAGCTATTGTTGGACCACTCAGTCTATATTGCACCACCCAAGCAATACGCTCTTTTTTTATGTATATGCATTCTGCCGCCAGCTCTGTTTCTCTAAGAGCCCCAACTAATATGTACTGAAAAGGCTGAGCCAAAAGGGACTACAGCCCCTGACCTTACTTCTACAGGAGAATATATATATATATATATATATACATATATATATATATATATATATGCATATATTGTGTGCATATATATGCACACAATATATGCATATATATATATATATATATATATATATATATATATATATATATATATTGTCGTGTTTGCCTCCATAACAGCAGATTCGACACTGTGTTCACATGACACAGAGGAAGAAACTCAGAAACTGCAGGCTGCAGGCTTATCTTTCAGACTCCTTCTCCCATATTAGCAGGGCTGGTGTTGGGAGAAAGTTGACAATGGAGTAGAAAGTTTTCCCTAAGGAAGAGGAAAGCTTATAATGAGGCTAAATACTAAAAACGGATACCTTCTAAAGGCAAGGGATTCCTACAGCTATATAGAGATAGAAATATAAAAAATTCATGTAGATTTATGCAGGTTGTGTTTACATGATGTGATTGTAAGAATGTCATTTATATTTATTACTTAAAATAATCATTAATAAAGTACAGCAAGGGAGAATATGAACTGATGAACCAGGACAACAGAAAGAAAATGTAGACAAAATATTCCAAAGCTTAAATGTTTACAGTGTGATGTCTTTTTCTGTAGCACCTTAAACTCCTTAAAAGTAACCAAATGGTATTTTTTTCTCCTGAAAAATCCATTTAGAATTGAATACATAACACCTGGGACTCCCACTGAGTTTATTTCTTCTTTTGAAAACTTCCTCCTGTACCTTAAATAGTCAGGTCTCCATGCTACAGCTGGGTTTGTAATCTTCCACACCACACTTCTCGTTATGCACAGGGAAATCGTTCTCCACAGAAAAGCCCTGACATCTCTCCCTCTGATCACCACTTCTGTCATACTTAGGTCCAGAGTCTTAGTGTCCTTGCCACAGAGGCTCACAGAGTGACATCGACTTCTCCATAGCTTGATAGAGACCACCTGAGGCTGTGGAGCTGCACACAGCACTGCAGAGAATCGGCTGTGGAGAGCTGCACACAGAAGGCAATGGGGAATGGAGAGAGCCAGGAACCTAGCATGGCTGATCAGGAATACAAGAACACCCTACAAAGGCTGCTGCAGACTTCCAGATATTCTGGAACTCAAAACAGCAGAAAATGGCCTGCTAAGTAAGAAAATGCAAATGTTGTGGTCATTGTCCCTTTGGTATCTGACATGATCTGAACCCTGTCATACATGCTGATGCTTAAAGAAAAATCACTGGCTACTCAGCTGGGATTATGATCAGAATGAGAAGGTGACTGTTTAAGAGCTTCATATACTACACACTTTGGTCATCCTGGTGGCTCATTCTCTGTGTCACCTGCCTTGGCCAACAGATGCCCAGGGAGGCTGTTTCTGGGAGGTGCTTTAGGATAACATTAACCTGAGTACCTTAGGTCAAATAAGCTGTGTTCAAACAAAGTCAAATTGAAAAAAAAATCATGAATTTCTCAACTTATACTTAGCTTCTAATATTAATTTCTAAGCTTCTTATAACCCCCAGAGAGTTACTTAGGCAATAGAGTTTCTAAGTGAGCATGACCAGAAGAACTAAACTACTCAAGCATGACAGAGAGGGATAATTGTGTTTAAATTCCTATACATTATTTGCAATACTGTTCACGATGATCACAGGCAACAAACATGGTGTTCTCTGGGCTGCTCAAAAAAAATCTTGAAGAGGCAGGCAGATCTCTGTGAGTTCGAGACCAGCCTGGTCTACAAGAGCTAGTTCCAGGACAGCCTCCAAAGCCACAGAGAAACCCTGTCTTGAAAAACCAAAAAAAAAAAAAAAAAAAAAAACCAAAAAACAAAAAACCAGGAGATAGAGTTCAATGGGTAAAGTGCTTAAAGCATAAGCCCAAAGACCTAAGTTCAGATTTCTAGTACCCACGTCAGAAGTCAGACATGACAGTGTTTGCCTGTAACCTCAGTGCTGGGAAGTGGGTAGAGACAGGCGAATCCTGTTAGAAGGCCAGCCAGGAGTCTATCCAAAAGGACAAACTTCAGATTCAGTTAGAAACCCTGCCTCAAAATGATAATAATTATGTGGAGGAGAGCAACATGCGTCAGAGAGCCCTTGAACACACACAGGCACACACACCAAATCACCTGAGAGACAAACCCAACACATAAAACAACGCCTGAGACACTGCAGCAGACATGCATTACTCAAGACTGGAGCTGTTGCTAAGATAAAGTGTGCAGGAGTGAGGTAAATATTTATCAGGTGCCTTCATGAGAAATTTCATTTGAGGAAATAGGAGGGTTTTTGTCTTTGTTAAAAGAGAGTATACCAGAATATGCATACAGGGGGCCTGATGCAGCTACCGTGTGTCTGAAAAATAGAAGGATCAGAGACTGGCAATGTCAGACATGAGAAAGATTCCTACTCAACAAAGCTTGCTGTTTTTCGAATGAGAAATAAAAAAGCCCAGACTAAAGGCAAGCTTAAGGGAGCCTGTGAAGCTGTGGAGGACCCTCACCAACAGCCCACCTTCCCTGTAGAGGCACCAGCCACCACGGGCCACACCCTCCACACCAATCATTAATAAGGAAAATGCCCCTCAGATCCGCCTACAGGCCAGCCTGATGGGAACAATTTCTCAGTTAAAGTTCCCTCTTCCCAGTGACACGGTGACCAAAAACTCACCAGCACCCGGTTACTATAGCCTTGTGTTCACTGCTCTAGAAGGCGTAGGTCCTGGGAGAAAGGAGCCTGTAAATGAAGTGGACTAAAGTCTCAGGCTTTAGCCAACTTATCGGAGCATCACAGTTTTTACTGTGGGGGTTAAGAGGAGTCGCGTGAGTAAAGTGTACAATCACAAGGGCGAGCCGCACATGACAGACAAACAAATAGCAATAGCCAGTTATAGTGAATAATCTGAAGTAAACTCACTCCTATCTGCTACACCTGGAAGGAGCAGGAACACACTTTCCAAGAACAATTCCATGTTTTTAAAGAAACTGAGGTCACGAGACTCTTGCTTGTTTTCTTGGAGTTTTCTCACCAGCCCTGAGAAGTCTCCTCACAGGATTCCATTCTTGAACCATGTTGTGACAGCCAGGTGACGTTTCTGGATTTGTTAGCTGTACTGTGGTCATGGAAGGTTTCCGGGCAGTAGAATGCAATGAGCTGCTGCCCAGTTCGCTCTCGTGACCTCACACAGCTAGGATCACTACAAACAAATCAAAACTCACTCCTCAGAATCCCACCATGGAAGTTCAGGAACTGGGGAGGCAGAGGCAGGACGATTTTTCCGAGTTCTAGGCCAGTCTGAAGTACATAGTGAGTTCCAGACCGGCCTGGGTTACGGCGTGAAACCCTCTCTCAAAGAAAGAAGAAAGGGGTGCGTGGAGAAGGGGAGAAGGGCGGGAGGAAGTGGGAACAAATATCTTTAAAACCGTCACATCTAGAGCGCGGCGTCCAGGTGGGCTCTGTTAAGCCGTTCTCACTTGCATTGCCATAGTCCTGTCTGAGTGTCTGAAAATCTTCTCTCCTAAGTGGCCAATTAGAGACAAGTAGGAAGCCCCGCATGAGGCTGCTGCACAGTTATGAGTGAGCAGAGTGGGGGAAGCTGGGACCTGAATTGACACAGGCCTGCTAATTTCCCTCAGACCCCCTGCCTGGCACGGATACAAGCCAGTGACCTAAACATGATGGGCTATTACCAGCCCTCTGCTGGCATTCTCAAATGACTGCAGAGGGGGCACATTTGCAAATGCCGGGAGCTGCTGCCAGTGGCCTAAGGACAACAGCGGGGGATGATTTTTCAGGAGTACTCTGAAACACCTTGCAGACAGACAGACAGAGATACGCGAGTGAGAGCACACACACACACACACACACACACACACACACACACACACACACACACACACACACACACACTCCATAAGCACAAAGTCATCAAGAGCTCTGCTATGTGAATTCACAGGACTACTCACCCAAAATAAAACTTTTCTTAATAAGTTGTGACAATATGCAGTGCTATGGGGGGGTGCTCTAAGTAGACCCTTTCTTTCATCATGTTTTCTGAGGCCTTAGGATGGGAACTTTTAAACACAGCAGTGACTTTCTAGTTTGCTCTTTTCCTGCCAAGCATGCATTCAACTGCTTTGTTTTAATTGTGAGGAAGTTCTTGCTATAATGAGTGAAAGCAGAAAAAGAAAAACTATGACCCTACCAACCACAACCAAACAAATGCATTTATTAACAGGAATTCCACCCCCCAAAACCTTAGGAGCTTCACAAAGTCTCTGTTTTCTTCCTTTTGTCTTTCATTTTTTTTTGTGCATTCACACTATTATACAGTGAAATCCGTCTCTCTTTTTACTTTAAATTATTGCCCTTGTACCAGTGTCCATCCCAGTGATTCACAGTTTGTCAGATGATGATACACCAGTAAATTTTATATTTTAATGGCTATAATAGCTGTAATAAAGAAATCGAATCAAATGTCATACGCAGAATTACTTTCTTTTTGGATGCTAGCAATAAACTGAATTACAGCGAGCTAAATACTACAAAGCGGGTTGCGGGATTGGAAGTGACTATTGAGACAACTAAGATAAGCAGCGGGTCTCTGGAGGCGTCCAGGGGAGGGACCACTTCTCTGCGCACTTCTCTGATGCAGCTCTCTTTCCGTCTTTCAGCTTCATCTAGCAGGGCGAGCTACTCTAAACTCCACCCTCAAGACTTCACATGTCACCGCTGGATGCACCAAATCATAGCACCTAGGGCCGCAATTTCACTTTGAGAATAGTGTCCCTAGTAATACAGCCCTCTACTCCTACCAGCTCCTCGCCACCTCCTGTCCCGTCCCATCCAGATCCACCCCTTTCTATATGTCACTAGAAAACAAACAGGCTTCTATAGAATAATAACAAAATAAACAAAAACAATACATAGGAATTAAACAGAAAGAATATATATATATATACATATACATTTACATATATATATATATATATATATATATATATATCCTGTAGGGTAAAATGTTAGAAGAAAATAATAATTGAAGTAAATTTAAATTAAAAAATAAGGTATAAGCAACAACAATGACAAAAACAAGGGTAGACCCTGGCATGTGTTCTGAGACAAGGACCCTCCAACGATAGCAATGAACTCCTCTTCTCTTGGCTATCTTCTGCAGGGTGCAGCTTACTCTTAAGACTATAGTTTGTTTCCCCTGTGAGTCTCCTTTGGAGGAAACTAGATTTCTATTTGCAAGTGGTTACCAGTTGCAGATTGCTTCTGAATTAGGAGTAGGGGCATGTGTCCACTTCTCCTTTCCACTTTAGGGCCCTAATTGCTGTAGACCCATGCAGGCAGGGCCACAATTTTAATATG
Organism: Cricetulus griseus; assembly: GCF_003668045.3. Taxonomy (NCBI): domain Eukaryota; kingdom Metazoa; phylum Chordata; class Mammalia; order Rodentia; family Cricetidae; genus Cricetulus; species Cricetulus griseus. The sequence continues at coordinate 10,496,365 of NW_023276806.1, read as the reverse complement.
CATATAATTTCACATGGTTGATGAATGATCCCACTGTGGGTAAACAGCAGGGAGGGGCAAGATGGAAAACCCATTTGTTCATTTTCCCACTTGGAGGCGGTTACTTTTGAAATTACTGATATTGGACACTGTAGGAGTGCCTCTTTTCATACACCCTAAAGCACTCCACTGGCCCCAGGAGTCACCAAGGCTAGTGGGTTTTAATAGTTATAGATCTTAGATGGAGGGTTAGAAAGTGTTTCTTTTCATTACAATTACAACAAGGAATTAACCCCAAGGGTATCCACTTAATTTCATAATATATAGACTGGAACGCTAATGTGGCTCTTCTACAGTGTAATAAAGAGGCAACTGGCCTTTCTCTCCCCCGGGTGGGTTTCTGTAAAATGTAACACATGTGTACGAGTACACACACACACACACACACACACACACACACACACACACACACACACACAGGTTAAATGAAGATGATTTGAAGTTAACAAGCTCCATAATGTGACCAGCTCAGATGCCTGGTGTGAGCAGCCCTTCACAGGCAGTGAGCCTGGTGTGAGCAGCCCTTCACAGGCAGTGAGCCTGGTGTGAGCAGCCCTTCACAGGCAGCGGGGCCTGTTGCTTCTCCTTGCAGTGGGAGCTCCCTCCCAGCCCTTGTCTTTGAATCACTCCATTGACACAGGAAAACAGAAAGTGAGAGAAGGAAATATTATTTACAATAAAATTCAGAAAGTCACCAGGATGTCAGAGAGGCATGGAGTGGGACCTGTTAATTGTCTCAGTACTGAGATGGGACCAGTAGTGCTTGCTGGCCAAGTCTGGCCACATGAACCTCAGCTTAGTTGTGGGAACTCACTTCCCACTGACAGGAACCTGGGGCCACACCAGGGTTAAGGTTGTCATCTCGAGGCTCCAAGTGTCTGAAGCCACTTCCTGGCAAAGATTTGATATCCATGGCTCCTCCCATTAGCCCTGGCCATTAGGGGCATTTTTATTTCCCAGTGCTTTCATGATGTTGGATGAAGGTCTGCAGGACAAATGAGAGGAAGGACACTATTTCAGAAACAGAGCTTCAGAAAGAAGTGGTCTAGGGACATCAGGAGAGGCAAATGGCAATTCAATAAAGCACAACCCTTCCAGGAGAAGGTTGTTCCCGTATATTAGACATTTCCAACATCGCTGTAGCTTTTGACCTGTTCCAGGCCTCCCGCCAGCCATACCCTGGGACTCATTTCTTCCCTGCTACTGAAAGTGTCAGTGAGGTAGAAATCTGCAGACTTCCCAGGCAACTGGGGGGAAACTAATGATCCAAAGAGAAGAAATAGCCAGTCACCCAACTCATTTGTTCACATCTATCATGCAGATCACTTTCCCGGAGTCAGATAAGGTTGTATATAAAAGCCACAAAAGAACTCTGGCTTCAGTAGAAAGCACCCTTTTATAAATCAAAGTCCCTCGCTTCCCTCCTGAGATAGGAAGCAGTGGCTTGAAGCAGATGTCAAGAGGGCTGCAGCAGAGCGCCAGAGATGGGGAGCCTCCAGGGAGGACCACGGCAGACGCATCTCACAAGGGAGAGAGTGGGGAAGCTCAGAGTCATCTTGGACGGGCTCAAAGCTATGGAAATCATTTCTACGAGAGTTCAGTATTGTTCTCAAGGCCCAAGTAGCACAAAGGGAAGGGACCAGGACAAAATGGGGATCCATCAGAACCAAGTAGGGCAACCATGTATGTGGTTCAGCAAGTGACCCTGTAGTCAGCCAAGCAGCAATGGCTTGTGCAGTCCAGGAGCCCTGGAGGAAAGATGCCCAAGCAATAAATATGTGGATCACTGGCCATACTGCCTCCTCCCCTCCTTACATATTCACAAAATATAGTGTCTTTACGTGCTCAGATCCAGGAGCATACAAACATTGAATCATTGGAAATTGTGCTTATTTATAAATATCTCCTAAAGACTTCTTCCCCAGTGACTTTGTTTTTCTAGACTCATGGCCTGTGGGACATGAGGACTTGAAGTATTTGAAAGATACACATACCCACTTGTTTTCATTTCTAAGCATGGCACACCCAAATGTGCTCTTGACTTTAATTAAAAACAATAAGCTCACCTGTGTGGAAATTTCATATTTCTTTCTTTAAACCTTCTTGTGCCCAAACTGTCAATGCTTTTTTTATTTACATATTAAATAGAAAATTAGTACAAAACAATCCTCTAATTAGAACTACATGAGATATACACTTTACAGTCTTGATTTTCTGAATCTTCCCTTGACATTATCAAATTGAATAGCATATCAAATATCAGCCTATCCAATAACAAGCAATTTAATTCCATAACCGACCCAGAGAATATCTAAATTTAGTATACCAGATAATTTGTCACTGTTGGGTTATTTTGAGATATTTTAGCTAAACTTATCTACAATAGCAATTTTCACATTGTTCAAGTAACTAACAGATGACTTCAGCTTGCTGGCATTTTATCACTGTGAGGGGCTCAAATATGTTCACATCAATTCATACTAGGTGAAATGTCTCAAATATCTACTACTGTTTATTTTGTTTATATGCTTGTTTCTTTGTAAGCTTATCTGACACCTTAATCTTTTGATATCTGATAAAACATCACACTATTTGATATGCTCAATTTCACTTTGTTGGGGGTTAGCTGACATTCTGCCAAAACTTAATTTAATATTTCTTGAATGATATAATGATATAAATGTGTTATTTCCTAAATAGGATAGACAAAACCGTGAGTCACCAATTACCTACGTCACACACATGCATCTCAAAAAGCTCTTGAATCTTACTACATGTCAACATTGCTACCAAAGGAGAAGAAAATTCATTTTTTCTCTAACTCCACACTACTGTATAAATCAAAAGCCATCCTCTAATAATGGTTTGAAATGTTGCCAACATGTACCATGCTGTCCAATGACCCTGAAGATGGTGGCCCCAAACCAAAAGTCCCCATTTCTCTCATAAAACCATCTCTTCTTCCACAGTGCTAGTCAATGGAACAAATAATTTCCTAAGGCTTTGCTATGTTTGCTGTCATTGTTTGTACGTTTTGTTTGGGGATCTTTGTGGAGTTATTCTGTGGGATTTTTTGTTTTTCTGAAGGGGCACTCTCCCATCATTCCCAGCCTGATTTTTTTTCCCTTTGAGATAAGTCAAACACTAACTACCAGGCTCACACTTAGACACAGACAGGCTCTTAGATGTGATTCTGGGTCTCCGAGCTAGAGAGAGAGGATAAAAAGCCATGATGAAGAGATGGAATTGAAATCTACGAAGTCACCTAAGCACCAAATGAAGATGGAGAAAACGAGAGGCCTGGTCTGTGGGAGGGGCAGAGTTCTGGGCCAAGGCTGTCCTACGCTTCAGCTGAAACAGAGACTTCAAAGAGTACGGTAAGCAGGTCTGTTATGACTCCTGACTGTCTGAGAGGCTGGAAAACCAGCCAGCAGCTTTATCAAAGTGTGTGTTTATCAGGGACCTTGATAAGAAAGCTTCAGGGAGGATGGAGGGAAAAAGCATGGTTAGCCTGCCTTCAAAAGGGAAACAAGACAGAGCAACAGATGCCGAGGAAATCCCAGTGTGTGCGTGTGTGTGTGTGTGTGTGTGTGTGTGTGTGTGTGTGTGTGTGTGTTGTGTGTGTGTGTGTGTGGTGTGTGTGTGTGTGTGTGTGTGTGTGTGTGTGTGTGTGTGTGTGTGGTGTGTGTGTGTGTGTGTGTGTGTGTGTGGTGTGTGTGTGTGTGTGTGTGTGTGTGTGTGTGTGTGTGTGTGTGTGTGTGTGTGTGTGTGTGTGTGTGTGTGTGTGTGTGTGTGTGTGTGTGTGTGTGTGTGTGTGTGTGTGTGTGTGTGTGTGTGTGTGTGTGTGTGTTGTGTGTGTGTGTGTGTGTGTGTGTGTGTGTGTGTGTGTGTGTGTGTGTGTGTGTGTGTGTGTGTGTGTGTGTGTGTGTGTGTGTGTGTGTGTGTGTGTGTGTGTGTGTGTGTGTGTGTGTGTGTGTGTGTGTGTGTGAGTGTGTGTGTGTGTGTGTGTGTGTGTGTGTGTGTGTGTGTGTGTGTGTGTGTGTGTGTGTGTGTGTGTGTGTGTGTGTGTGTGTGTGTGTGTGTGTGTGTGTGTGTGTGGTGTGTGTGGTGTGTGTGTGTGTGTGTGTGTGTGTGTGTGTGTGTGTGTGTGTGTGTGTGTGTGTGTGTGTGGTGTGTGTGTGTGTGTGTGTGTGTGTGATGCACACACGTGTAAAGTGTGTTTGCCTCTGCACAGTGAGGTTGAGGGAGGATGTCTGTGACTTGCCCTATCACTCTCTACCATATTCTCCAGAAACGGGATCTCTAACTGAACCTGGAGTTAGGCTGTTGGTATTGGGGTGACAGGCACATGACCATGCCTGACATTTTACACGGGTACTGAGGATTTGAACGCAGGTCCTCATACTTATGTAGCAAAGATTCTAATCCACTGGGCTATCTCTTCAGCTCAAGTATTATTAAAAGTATTTATTCATTTTCATACATGTTATGTGTGCCTTTGTGCATGGACGCGTGCCATGTGCATGCAGTTGATGGGGGAAGTACTTCTGTGTGTTTGTCTTACTGGATGATAAATAAAATACTGTTTGGCCAATGAGACAGAAAGTTAGACAGGACCAGGAGTCAAAGAGGATTCTGGGAAATGTAGTAGAGAAGTGGTGTTCCAGGCAGGAAGTGACATAGCAAAGAGACTCATATTTAAGCAAGGAGAAACAGGAAGTGTCCCTTTTCCCTTCCGCTCCTCCTCCAGTGGCACAATGTGATCCACTGGCAAGGGAGGGTGGCAGCAGAAGGCATCCTCTATAAGTCTTATAAAATATATAGATTTATGATAATTAAGACTGAGCTAACAGATGAGAATCCTAGTCATTGGCCAAGCAGCTTTGTACCTAATATGTCTCTATTGTTTGTCCATCCACACAGCAGACAGAACTCGGAGCGGGCAGCTGGCAGAGACTGCCCACATGGCAGTAGGGCTAGGGAGGCTTTTGGCAGAAACATTTCAGAAGAAACTCAGATCTCCGTTATAGGTGGTTGTGGACTACCATGTGGGTGCTTGGAACCAAACTCAGGGCCCCTGCAAGAGCAATCAGTACTCTGAAATTCTGAGCCACCTCTCAAGCTGCTCAGGTGTGTTTAAATGATGGAGAACAAAGAGTTCACTTGGCTATCAATGCCACTAAAGTGTAAGAATGGAAGCCGTGGCTTTGCAGGAAAACAAGGGGAGGGAATCCAGTGGAGACTTGTGTAGGGAGATCATTAGCGCTGGCTGAGGCAGAGGTGGTTAGGTAGACAGCCTGTTTCCGCCAATGGAACAGCTGCAGGTCCTCAGACAGTGTCCTGGATCCTGCCGACCAAGGTGCTTCCCCACAGGCGGGGTCTTCTGCAGCTCTCTTTGGCTCTCTCTCTTTGGTGTTGCATGCTGTGTTAACTAGCTCCAGCATTTATCTCCCAATTAACAACAAAAACCTGGCTTTTTTTTTCCTGCTGTAACCTTAATTTCCCAAACAGAAAGTAGAGACCACAGAGAGGAAGCTCCATAAATAAACGTTAAATGAATAAATAATGAAGGTTCAAAAATAAAACAGATCTTTTCTAGACCCTAGATGTTTTAACATGTGCTACTACCACTATCAAGTACTTCTTTTTCTACAAAATAAATAAATAAATAAAATAAATAAAAATAAATAACAACAACAACAAAAAAAAAACATGTTTACAAAGTCTGTAGGTAGTTGGGCCTGTAGTGGTTGGCTGTAGAGTTTTGTGATAATCAGTTGGCACTCGTGGGCATGCTGCAAGCTGCAAACTGGGAGCATTGAGGATGAGCACTGGAGATGAGGTGTCTCCAATACAAAGGATTGCCATTCACCCTACTGAGACTGTGCACTGTGTGCACAAATCATGGTGCAGAGAAAGGATCATTGGCTTAACAGGCACCCAAGATTCAAAACCATTAGAAAGGAAGAGAATTATCCCTGGATGTTTGCCTACCACATGATATTTGTCTGCTATAATTTCTGCGAGTTTCTACCAAATCACTCACAGTTCAGTTAATATTGCTGTCCTGGTTTTCCACAGGGTTGTAAAATGAAACTCACAGAGATTAAGCGCTCTCCACAAGGGCAGTTATCTGCAGCTGCTGAGCGAGGGCTCACAATCACGCTGCCTGCTTTTCTTAGCCAGACTAAGCCGGCTAGCCTTCAGAGGGAATGATGGGTTGGAGAGGTGTGAGAAGCACACTGGCCACTACAGATAATACTGATTTTACTTCCTTGGACTGACTTGTATTGATCTGGACCAAGAATATTTATGAAAGTAAAAATAATTCATTCATGAATATCAAGCCTAAACCTTGTGCTTATGCCCTGGTTGAGTTACTTCAAACAGCAACTAGACATTGTCCAGTGGCCTTAGATTTAACCCCTTGTTTCACCAGTGAGACTGAAAGAATCCTTGTTTATATCTTGAAATCTTTTCAGGTTACCTTTCAAAGGTAAACTCGTCACAGCTGCCAAACAGAAACAGGGCAGTGAAAGGAACTTGGGATTGAGACAGTAGAGACATTCTCCTGGGGAGGAGGGTGGGGAAGGAAAGCAAAAGAGAAAGGCTCAGTTGACTGTGTCAGGGGCGTTACCGTCTTGCTCCAAATTTCTGATTTTTAGTAGTGGGGGAAGTTTTGTTTTAAAAGCTGGTCATTCTTTTAAGATTATGTTCCCAATTGTGAAATAACATTCCATTCTTCTCTGTCTCCGGTGAAGGAGAATTTCACACCCCGGTTCCAAACCACATAGTAAAATAATAAAGTTCTGCGTGGGGTGTAGAATGACTCTCATAATCTCCTCTGTACCATGCAAAGACTTTTGCAAAAATGAGTATAAAGCGATATTGTTTGATTAGGTCCCTCAGATGAGGTCAGCACAAGCAGCAGCAGAAGAAAATGGATTATCTTACCAGTGAGCTACATGGATGTGTAAGGGCCGTTCACTCCCGCTCCTATCCTTTTACTCTCTCCCTCCGTCCCTCTCTCCCTCTCTCCCTCTCTCCCTCTCTCCCTCTCTCCCTCTCTCTCTCTCCTTCTTTCTTCCTTTGCTTTCTGCAAGTTTCTTCCTAGTGTTTTCTGCCAATGTAGATCTTTCTAAACAACTGGACTAGGTCTTTGTCACTAACAATGTCATGTCCAGCAGATGTAGAGAAGCAGTTCATTGATTAACTAATTCCTCTACTTTTGTCTTGTCTTTACTCTGACCATTTCAACTGCTAGCCCTTATCCCAGATACCTGTTTCATTTTCACACACAATCCAAACCAGAGAGGAAAAAGTTGAAGACAACACTATACCTCTTAAGCAATATTTTAGAAATAGAAATAAATATATTTCAAATTAAAAGTAAATTCAAGTTTATTTCCTGTAGGGCAAAGAATGATGAATACATTTGGTGCATGTGGGATTATTTTAAAAATTCACTGTTGAAGGAAGACTAAACTATAGAATGACATAACCAGATGCTTATACATAGATATAAAGTGATTTAAAAATAACTATCTACTTATTTATTTCTTTATTTAAGAGGTTTTGTAATGCTAAAATACCTTTACTTCTCTTTTTTCTTTTTCCCTTTTAGATATTTCTTACATCTTGGAACAACAGACATTTGTGGATATATATATATATATATATATATATATATATATATATATATATTAGACCAAGTTTCTCTTCTCTGAGTCAGTTGATAAGACAGGGATTTAGAGGCAAAAGTATTTATTATATAATCAGAATTTTATTAAACTGTCTGGGATTTTATAGATCATCTGTTGAAACCCTGCATTTTATAATGGAGAAACTGAGAAGGATAAAGTTAGAAAAAATATTAAGAGCTGATATGTGGGTGGAACTGATGGTGTGATGGGAGTTGAATGAAATTTTCACATTGGTAATTATTTCAGAGCACTCTGAATCCAGCCAGAATGGATCTAGCTGAGAGGACAACCCTGTCCTCCCAATTCCTTCTCTCCACAGTGAATTGTCTGAGGCTTTGCATGTCCCAACATCAAAATGCCAATTTCTCTGGGGAATCTACACAGCCTAAGTTACCAAGCTCAGAAAGAATTTGATGGTACTTATTGGAACTCTACATTCTAGGGAGAATTTGTCTAGTGGGTAAGTAGACACCATTCAGCATTCTTTCCAGTATTCAGACTGTTTATTCCGTCACTTGGTCAAGGGACTCCCCTCATCCTTGGGCAAGATGGCCACATGCCAGGCACACCCATCTGGAACATGGTAGCCTGCATGCTGATGGGGACTCAAGACCCTAGAATCCCAGTGGATGTCCTCCAGATTCCCATCCACACCTAGGATAGGACCCATGTTCAGTGCAGGGTTGTGGAATAATAGGCAGATCCTCCTGTTCTTCATAATAATGCTGCCTGTAGAACAACAGCTGGACCACTACAGATGACAAGTAAGAGACACTGATGAAGAGTAAGTCCATATGGGCTCTCAAAATTCTCCAAGAGAAGGTACATCTTGTTTTCTGTATTTTTAAGGGTAAGTAAACAAGCACTGAAGACATGAAGTCTTACATGCTCTAAGCTTTTGGCAAGATCAAAGCAGAAAGTTACTTCTTTTTTTTTTTCTTTTTAATCTGTGTCATGTCCAGGCAGGAATTGAAAGGTATCAAGCCATGACAGCAGTGAACATTTGTGGGGCACTTGCATAGATCCAGCTTTCTCCTGCATTTGTATGTGGTAGCTTATGTGTAACCCTTGGCCACCAGTTTTCAATCTTTTACCCCGTTATCACTAGTTCTCTTCTGGGGTTGAAAGCCCCCACCCTAGTGTATCCTGTGTGTGTGTGTGTGTGTGTGTGTGTGTGTCCGTGTGTCCCATAATTAAAAACACTTTAAAGGAATTGTTCAGCTTTGTAATGATATGATTCCTAGTGTATCTTGTACAGCTCTCTTACCTTTCTGATTTGCTCTGTTCAGCTCATGATTTTGGTGTGTGTGGTGGTAATGAGAGAGAGACTACAACAGAGAATGGTTCTAGGCCAAGCGTGCCAAGAACTCACACCTTAGTGAAGCATGACTTTGAAGGACTGATCCCCCTGCCACTGGCTCCCACATGTTTCTGCAGTTACAGACCTGAGTCACCACACCAAGTTTACAAGGAGCTGGACAGGGGGCCCAGTGTTTCATGCATGCCAAGCAAGAACTCTACCAACTGACCTACATCCCTAGCACCTCACCTTGCTTGGAAATTAGTCTTGGCGTTTGCTCTCAGCCACAACTGCACTTGGGTGTTTGTCCTATAGGTTGTAGTGAGCCTGATTTTTCATTTGGACATATTAATTATCAGTGGCCTTGCTTACCCTGGAGGGACTGTCCCTCCTAGGGTTAATTAATTCCTAGACATAATAATAACAGGTTGTGTTTCATATGCAAACCAATCAGTCCAGAGCTCCAGTTACTTCCTTTCTTAGCCACTATGATACTTTTCTAATCGTCCTGGGCCAAAGCAGGATGAGAAGAGAAAGTGCCTACATCCCAAGAAAGTGCCTGCATCTCAGAGGCCACTGAAGTTATTCAAACCAGTAATCATAAGCATTTTGCCCATTCTTCCTCATGGAAACAACAATAACAATCTCTGAGCATCATTTGTTCCTCATCCCTCCTGTCATATAGCCAACCTGGATGCTGCCTTCTCTGCTGCTACAGGGGCTGTGAATAAACAACTATCTTCTCATTAACAATCACCTTTTGACCTATTGACCCCATGATTGTTCAATATGAATAAAAACTGCTTTTCAAAGCAGTAATGTCATTTGGGATTTACGACCTTCTGATTAGGTTGAGCTTCTTTTTCTTCTTCCTTTCTTCTTCAACAGAGCAGAAACTCACCCATTTCAACACTTATATTTTGTTTAAAACAATGTATTGTAACTCTCTCTCTCTCTCTCTCTCTCTCTCTCTCTCTCTCTCTCTCTCTCTCACACACACACACACACACACACACACACACAAATAATTTGTCTGGTATAATAGACAGACAAAGCTTCAAATCCCTCCTGATGAGTCTGACCATTATAAACAACCAGAGATCCCCAGTCATTCTACATGTAAAGTTAATGCCTGTAGTAGTTTGAATGTAATTGGCCCCCATAAGCTCACAGGGAGTGGCACTACTAGGTGTGGCTTGGTTGGAGTAGTATGGCCTTGTTGGAGGAAGTGTGTCACTGTGGGGATGAGCTTTGAAGTCTCATATATCCTCAAGCCGAGCCCAGTGTTCCAGTTCACTTCCTGTTACCTTTGAATCAAAATGTAGAATTCTCAGATCCTTCTCCAACACCTTGTCTGCCTGCACACCACCTTGTCTTGCCGTGGTGATAATGGAATAAATGTCTGAACTGTAAGTCACCCCAAATAAATGGTTTTTTTTCATAAGAGTTGGTGTGGTCATAGTGTCTCTTCACAGCAATAGAAACCCTAAGACCACGGCCCGCTGACCAATACCACTGTACTGCAGGTTCTACTGTGTGATTTTGTCCATCTCAAACTACAGCATCTATGGGCTTCAGACAGCCATAGAAGGAACAATCGAACTCATCTCTCGTCATAACTATCATTGCCTATAAGAGACCATCACATCCATTTTCAGACCGTGGGCCAGAAGGCATCATCTAATCCAGCCAGCTGTAAGGCAGATCATAAAGTATCATGGAGTAAGCAGACATGCAGTGGAGACTATTGCACTAGCACTTCCACCAGTCTGGAGCTTTTTTCCTGAGGAACTATCCTTACATTCTGCCATCACGGCTGAAGGTACACAAAGCAGTCATAGGCATTGTGTTAAAAACAATCAGTTATGTTCATCAATTTTGAATACATGAATACTCTAAGAACCCAATCTTTCTAGTTACGAAGGACATCAACATATATTTACTGGTAGAATGTCTTCTTTGGTTACTTATACTTTAAAATATAAATGACTAAAATTGGAGTTTACTTTTTTAACATAATCACTTTTGGGGGCTAGAGAAATGGCTCAGGGGTTAGAGAACTGCCTGCTCTTCCAGATTTGATTCCCAGCACACACATTGTAGCTAACAACCCTCTGTAACCCCAGTACTATGAGATCCAATGTATTCTTTTGGCCTCTGCAGGCAATGCATAAAAATGGTACACAGACATAAAAGTAGGCAAAGTATCATACAAATGGTGAACAAACATACAAGTAGGCAACACACACACACACACACACACACACACGCACGCACGCACACGCACGCACGCACGCACGCACGCACGCACACACACACACAGACACACACACACACACACACACACACGCACGCACGCACGCACGCACGCACGCACGCACGCACGCACGCACACACTTTCTTCTACTTCCTGAGCTCTGGAATTGCAGAAGTGAGTCACATACACAGCTATAATACACTGTGGTAGTTTGAAAGAAAATAGCACAATTAGGAGGTACAGCGTTGTTGGGGGAAGTGTGCCACTGTGTGTGGTGGGCTTTGAGGTCTTTTCTCATGATTCACTCAGTGTGACAGGCAGCTGACTCCCTTTGCCTCTGAGTCAAGATGTAGGACTCCCAACTCCAGCACCATGTCTGTCCGCACGGCACCATGCTCCCCATCATGAAGATAATGGGCTGACCCTCTGAAACTGTAAGAGAGCCACCCCAGTGAAATGTTTTCTTTAGAAGAGTTGCCCAGTTCATGGTGTCTCTTCACAGGAACAAAAACCCAAACTAAAACATACACTCTCTAACTCCCCTCATAGATTCCCTTCAAAGAGAGCTTTGGATGTGACAATGCCTTGCAGTTTCATAGGTTACTTTCCAAAGAGCAATGAGAAGAATTTTTAAATAGAGATAATTTGTTATTTTCAGATTAATGTTGTCTTAGTAGTCTGGAAACAGTGAATATACTGAACCAATGGTTATTTAACCTTGGCCTAGTTAACAGGATACTGAAGACAAAGAAATAAATGTGAAAAACATGTCTCCTAGGCAATTCTATCCCTGTCATATTCCATGAAATGATATATACATTTTACTGATTTTGTTCTTGTTTGTTGCAATGTTGTGGTTTGCCACTTTATATATTAAATGGATTTAGAAATAGGCTCTTTACCATGAACTAAAGGGAAATGCAACCTGTGTTAAGATCTCATCCAGTGAACTCAACAGAGAAACACTGTATTATAAATTAAAACAAGAAGGAAAAGTGATCAGTTATAAGCAGAGAGCACAACAGGTCTGTAAGTAGCATCAGTGATATCTGAAAACATGGCATTTGTGGACTCCCATTCAAACCATGCTTTGCACATTGCTGCAATGCCTGATTCAGATTCCCAAACTAAGGTTCCAGTGCATTGCCCATTCTAGCTCCCTCTTATCTGAGAGCAGAAGGTGAGGGGAAGTTAAAGGGAAGTGGGTTCCAGCAAACCACCAACAGGGTCTCTGTGTTGGCCACATGCTAATTTCTTGCTAAAATCTAAAAAGTATAATTAATTGCATATTCTACATCTGAGATCCCAAAGACAATAGGAGCCAGCCAGACCTCCTGGGCATGACAAAATATTTAATTGGAGTGTGTTGTTCATTCAAATTTCTGTTTTCTATTGTTTATAATAATAGCCCATATGACCACCAACAGATTCAAGAGAATGTGGGTCCAAATGGCCAGGGAAAGTATTCTGATTAAGAGTCAAAATTTAGTAGTCATACAGTCAATTACTTAGCCATCAGTACACACAAATACAATAAATTCTAAATTTATAGAGATGGGCTTCATCCTCAATACGTCTGTCATGGTTAGGTTTGGGATTTTGTGAGCCACAAATACGATGTTGCAACAGCCAGGATGTGACAAGTTGGCAGGAAAATAAAAGGCAGTCATGATACTGAGTATTATAGGTGGCCAGGTGTCAGGTCCCAAGCCTTCACACAATTGAAAATGATTAGAGAATATTCCCCCTTGATAAAGGTTCAGGGCACAAGATGCTGTTGAGCCCAGCAAAGGCAACTTTTCAACTACAGCTAAGGGAAGGTTAGAGGGACCTAAGTAATAGAAAATAGCCAAGACGGATTTTGAAGCTTCCAATCAAATGTAACAAAGTGCATTCTTTTTCCTGGGGATTGTGGCCAGGTGAGAGACCAGCTTATGAAGGCAATCTCTGTGTGACATGATTTATATGGAGGCTCTCACAACTGCATACAATGGCATACCAGACAAGTTATCTGGTTGTCTAAATGAGATGGTTACAGGATGGGAAGTAAACAAGATCGTATGTGTGAAGGAACAAATCACAGCCTTCTGCAGTCACATACTCAACATTTAATCTCTAAATTATCCCAACCTGAGAAACCATTGCTTTTATTACTGTGGAAGGAGTGGTGCGTAGCTGAATGTTCTCCCCTCCAGGGAGTGTACTGTCCCCAAGAGGCCATGGAAAGTGGCTCATTGGGTCTTTTCTCTGGTATAAGATCATTGACAGTGCCAGATATAATGTTTATTATCTCCATACAATTATATTAGAAAAATGACCAACAAAAGGAGAAGGAGAGGAAGAGGGAGAAGGAGGAGGAGAAGGAGGAGGAGAAAAAGGAGAAGAGTGGGAGGGGGAATGGAGGGGAGAAAGAGAAGGAGGAGGAAGAAGAAGAGAAAAAGGAGGAAGAGAATGAAGAGGAGGAGGAGAAGGAAGGGGAGGAGGAGGAGGAGAGAATGGAAATAATAAAGGGGGAGCAGACAATCCAAGCATGTTCTTATGAGAGAAGTTCTATTTTGATGACATTTTTTCTTCTGCTAAAGCCAGGGATGACATTCAATATTCAAAACAGCCAATGTGGGCTGAGTACAGAACAGTCTAAATGCATGAAAAGCAACCACAGTCACAGAGTGAGTGCACATGGGTACAGCCCAGGTAAGGGCTGTGACTTCTAAACAATACACACCCTGTTCCCTTTTTGAACAGAGGGAACTGCAAAGAGCCAGGTTTGTTTTACAGAATCAGATGAAAAAAAAATGTGAAAATTCCTTTTATCTCTGTCACCCTTCCTGTGGTTTCTTGTTGCAGGGGTTTCCAGACTCCTGGCAATCATATTAGACTCAACATCTCTACATAAGTGTGCTCCCCTCACACCGAAGAACACGCTGGACCCAGGTTTGGTGAAAGGCAGACAGTCAGTCCAGCTCAGTGTGTCCTCTGCCCCAAGGTGACTTTAAGTGCTCCAGACTCCACAGGCACAGATATGTATTTAGAGAAGTGTATCTGCCATGGACTGGGGCAGTCGTCAGCAGGCATTCCACCTTCATGGAGTCCTTGCTTCTTCAGCCTCCTCCCTATATGTTTAAATGGAACAGAAAGCCAACGCTTGTCACAGAATCATGGCTGATAAAAGTCCACTTTCCAGGACACTGATGTGATAAATCTCTCAAAAGAAAACAGAGAGGGGGCCCAGCCTGTGTCACACTCCACTAGTCATTCTCCATGCCAACAGAACCAACAACGCAACAATGACAATTCCTGTTAGTATTTTTGTTGTTGTCATTGTTGCAGAGAAATGTAGATTTCACTGTGTCAGTATTATCAGTTGTCAAGAGTCCTGAAGGGAGAGGCATCTTGCAGTGTATCAAAGGCTGCTCAAGTTTCAATTCTTTTGCCTCAGCTTCTCAAGTGCTGGGCCTGCAGTCTAGTGGCTCTACCCCTGGTTAGGACAATTACTGACATTCACTGAAACACTCCTCCTCCAAGGCCTTCTTAGAACAACATTTGGGTATAGTTTCCTCTCCGTCTCCATGGGTAATTGGTCCCACTACTCTCTCTGTTATTCAAATCAGCAAATATTCAAATGCATTATATACGACAGAATCATGTTTACATGTAGTCTATACACACCCGCTTGTTTGCTTTCAGTCATCTCTACATTGCTTATAATGCCTAATACAATGTTCATATTATGTGCATAGTGTTTGTGATGCATTACTTTGTAAGTCATGACAAGGAAAAATGTTTTGAGCAGATGTAGTTTTTTTTTTTTTTTAAAAAAAAAAAAAAGATCTGAAGATGGTTAAATCCACAGATAGGGAAACATAGGTCCTGAGAACTGACCGTATACACATTGAAGAATTAGTAGATACTATTCTCTAATGAAATCATCAAGCTAACTCCATATAAAGACATGCCTATACATACAAAGCTAGATACAGTGGAGTGGTGGCAACCAATGGGTAGACTGGGCATCTTGGATCACTTTGCTATATTCCACAGGCTTCTGAACCTTATCTGTTGTATAATGGCAATAACACCCAGATGCTGAGTTCTGGGGAGCAGTAAATAGTGTCCACTTAAAGTTCCTAAGAGCAATATGTATGCTAAGCTTTGCACAACAGGTAGCAAGTGGGATCTGTCTCCAAAATGAAGACACAAAGGCCGTTTTATTCTAACAACTTGGCTTACTAATCACCAGAGCTTTTCAAATCTTGTTTCATTTTATAAAAAAAATATTTATGATTTACATAATTGCTCATTATTGCAGAACCATTCACAAGGCACTTTGTAAGAAATAACTCCTTGTGAGACCCTGTGCTGTCATTGAGAACATGAGGAGGAAAGGAATACAGTACCCACCATCAGAAAGCTTACAACTAGTTTGACAAGACAGACTGAAGGGACACGAGCCCACTAGAGCATGTGACTCTACCAGGCCTTGCCCTTCTCCCCAGTGCCCTCTGCCTTGAAAAAAAAAGGAGGGCTGGAGCGATGGCTCAGTGGTTAAGAGCACCAACTGCTCATCCAGAGGACCCAGGTTCAATTCCCAACACCCACATGGCAGCTCACAACTGTCTGTAACTCCAGTTCCAGGGGACCTGAAGCCAATGCACATAAAAGAAAGCTTAATAAAATACTATTTAAGAAATAAGTTCTTAACTTTAAAAAAAAAACCTTAGATTACATTCCTAAAGCTACCCACCAAGGTCTATTTCCTTATTTGGCTACTTCCTCCTGCTGAGGCCACTGCCAAGGTGTAGCTATCAAAGTATTCAAGTCCAGTAACCAAAATCCCCCTTTGGTTCACCTAATTAAGATACCCAAACAAATACACCACCTCATTCTTAACCCATTCTAACAGAAACCCTCCCATCTTCTTAAAAATTATACCTGTGAGACCATTTCAGGGTTAGGAAGAAACCTGGTACCAGGAAAACTCCCAGGAATCCACAAGGATGACTCCAGCTAACACAAGAGTGGACAGGGAGCCGGAACTGGCCATCTCCTGTAATCAGATGGTGACTACCCTAATTGTCATCAGAGACTCTTTATCCAGTAACTAATGGAAACAGATGCAGAGGTTCACAGCTAAGCACTGGGCTGAGCTCCAGGAGTCCTCCTGAAGAAGGACTGATTGCATGAGCCAGGGAGTCAATGTCATGACAGGGGAACCCACAGAGACAGCTGACCTGAGCTCGTGGGAGCTCATGGACTCTAGACCTGCAATTAGGGAGCCTGAATGGGACCAACCTAGGCCCTTGGCATGTGTGTGATAGATGTGTAGCTTGATTTGTCTGTAAGGCTCCTAGCAGGTACCTATCCCAGGCACTTAGCTGGCTTTTGGGAACCTGTTCCCAATGCTGGATTACCTCACCCAGCCTTGATGTTGGGAGAGGAGAGGAGGGATGGGCAACCATGGTTGGTATGTAAAATAAATGAAAAAATGTTAATTAAATAATATAAAATAGCATTGGTGGCCACACCTTTAATCCCAGCACTCGGGAGGCAGAGGCAGGTGGATCTCTGTGAGTTCAAGACCAGCCTGGTCTACAAGAGCTAGTTCCAGGACAGTCTCCAAAGCCACAGAGAAACCCTATCTCGAAAAACCAAAATAATAGTAATAATAATAGTAATAATAATAACAATAATAACAATAATAATAATGATGATAATAAAATAAAAATTACATCTGCAAGGTCATTTGCTGTTTTTATGACTCAGAAAGCAACAACTTTAGCTTTTCTTCTGTGCTTAGTAAAGGCTCTCAGTGCAAACAGGTGTTTGGTTGTGGTTTGTGCCTAACCCCGGGTCCAGAAGGTGTGTGTGGGGATCTTTCACAGCCCTGTACAATCACATGACAATGCAGAGAGTGAATTCAGTAAGGACACATACAAAGAGTGGGAAAACCCACACGAGAAGATGAACTTTCCAGGTACCCCACGCAAGCACTGAATAATGGTATTGTGTACTCAAAAGTTACAAGCTAGCACGTAGATCTACACTCAACATACTGTTGTGTGACAAAACTTCCTGATGAGATCCAACATACTCATCTACCCATCCCAGATAGGGAAGCCATCACAGACCCAAAGTGTGGACACCACCAAAGTCCTTGGTGAGCCAATGAGTTTACTGGGGTTACTTAGAGGAGCAGAAATGACTAAAACACAGCTGCATCACCAAGGCCCACCCCAGCATGGATGATAGCTCACAGAAGCTTGGAACCTGCATCAGGCTGCACGGCCTACAGGCAGCTCAAGAGGTTGGAGAGTGTCCTTCCAAGTGACCCTGGTCTAAAACTCTTCCAGGCAGCCGGTCTACTCTCAGAACCTTTGTGGCAGCTTTGCTTGTCTGAAAGTGACTCTCAGTGTCTTTATTGCAGGGAGGTTCTTAGAGAATCTGCTCAGCTTCAGGAACTTCCTGAAACCATTTTGAATCATTTGCCTTCCTATTTAAGGAGCTTCCTGCAGATTTAAATGTTTCCATCTAGGAGGAAAGTGTTACACAGCACATACTCATTTTTTAAGCTTTCTGCCCACAGTAAAAGCCCAAAATTCGATCTTACTCATAAGGTTAAATTAGACTCTTGTTTTAGAATATAGCCTCTTTGGAAAGTCAGCTTCAGGGTTTTCTCCAACATTGTTTTTCTGCTTAATGAGAGCCTATGAATTGTATTGTCTTTGGCGAAAGGTCACATGCCCCCTATTTGTTGGCTGAGCACAGTGGTTATGTGTGTTCTGATCCCTTAGCACAGGGATCCCTATCCTAGCCATGGCTGCAAGGGGCTGGAGACTGGTGTGACTGGCCACACCCACTAGGGCCTGGTCCGGGTGAGGTGAGGAAAGTTTAAGAGTAAGGGTCACACACGTGGAGCTTCCTTTTTAGCTTGTTCTACTTACCTTACTCCCTGCGGTCTGGCTAGGCTGTTCTAACTAAGTAGGGCACTCCTAAATAAATATCCTTCTATCCATACCTGACTCGGTATTGGTATTTCTTTAGGATGGTGTCACTGTATTCAGGGCACTGATCCTTCTTTTGTGCTGTGTGTGAAACTCTTCCCAGAATACCAACACACACAGCTGATGTTTGAGGATCTCTGCATCTTCCCTCTGGCCTTTGCTTTAAGCTATCTCATCCATCCATTTGATTTCAACAGTCTCCTAAAGACATGTTGATGTCCCATTCTTAAGTACCCTCCTGAACACCACTTAAAGAAGACTCAGAGAGTGGTCCTGGATTCAACAGGTTTGTGGTCGAAGGAGAGGTTGCCATCTTAATATCATGACTCTTCAAATGCACAGCATCCCAATTATTACACTAGTAATAACATCCCTTTGGAAATCACCATCTCCATACAGAGTTCTAGGTAGGGCTACATCCCAGCCTTCTCCAGCCAAAGATTTTCAAATAGTCTGGATTTGTAGCCTCTCCATTTCCAGGCCCAGGAGCTCGCCCCATTCACGGCTCTGTAACCTGGCCCTCCTCTCATTCTCCCTCCATTCCTTCTTAATGCATTGGAAAATTACCATTATGTTATCCCCACATATTCTCTCTTCAGTGGCTTGTAGTATATCTTTCATTCTCAAATCCCCTAACTTCTTAATATTTTAGGGAAGCGGTTAATATTTTAAGGCAAGCTTCTAGTTTCTCTTTCAAGAAGCCCAGGGACTGCAAAGTGAAAACCTGCCTTTTCACTACAATTGTTTCTGAAATTAGCTTCAAGAACAAATTTTGGATTTCAAAACATGAATATTTCATCCTTTGTTCTTGTCTGAGTTCTGCCTCCCCTTGAAGCAATGGATGCCATGACTCAACAGGAGAGATGGGCGGTGCTGAGAGATCTGTGGTACAGAAGGAAAGTACAGGGAAGATTTGAAATACAATCCTGCCTTCGTGGACTCCATTGTTTAAAATATTTTAATTCTTAATTCCAGAAGACCAGAGAGCAAAATGGCACTGAACACACCTGTTCTCTAACTTACCTTTACTATCCAATGGCCTAGAGCTCAGAGCGGGAATATAGAAGTCAGGGCATCCCCAAACAGAGAGCTACAGCATAACCCTTATACACAGGGTGAGTGAATATCCTGACTTCAGCAGAAAGAGGGCTTCCCACTGTGTGCAGTAAGCTCGGCTATTCTGCAGAGGAATGGGGAGGACAGTGGGGGAGGTTGATGTGAATAAGAGAAGCCAAGGGTATTTTTAAAATCTATATGACTTCCTGAGGGCCACCATCAAAGAGTACCCAGTTGGAGTTTTTAATACCAACCCTACATAATAGGAGCCATTGTTCCAGAGTTCTACAATGCACTAACTGTTATCCTCCCATTATCTTATTTGTTGTTCTGTGAGAAATGGTTATAGCAAGCCAATTTCCCCTTGATGACCCTGAGGCTCATTCACTTTCTTAAAACCATAGAGTAGCAGAGGTGGAAAGCAAATTCAATCTGCTCCTTGCTCTGCAATAGAAGCTCTATTTATAGTCTTTGTTCTTACAAGGACCACCCATTTCTTCTCCTTTTATAGCTTCTATCCCAGTCTTGACCCCATGGGCTTATAAGCATTTGCTCAAAAATACCCACAAACTGCCAATTTCACTAACTGACACAGGCTTCACTGTCCACTGCACATGGTATGGCTTGCTTACGACATTCTTTATCAAGCCATCAAATCTTCATTCCAGTGTCATTCATCTATCCTCTGAAGTGCCCTCTGGTTTGGGAAGGACCATATATGTATGTGAGGTGTATATGCACATGTGTATGTGTGTGTTCGCACACATACACACACATCTCTGACAGAGGCCAGAGGAAGATGTCTTCTGTCTTTCTCTACCATGGTCTGCCATGCTCCTCTGTTGGCAGGGTTTCTCACTACACCTAGAGCTCCTATGTTTTGCTAGGCTGTCTACAGCAAGCCCCAATAACCCTTGTTTCCCTAGCCCTCATGTTTGGGGGTCACAGGCATGTGAGAGACTACTCTGTGCTTTTTACATAGGCCTTGGGATCTGAACCCTGGCCCTCATGTTTGCACAAGTGGTCTTAAGTGTCCCTTCAGTTTTGAAGACACTTACACCCTTCCTCCAGAGATCTGCTCATTTAGTAGTTACTGTTTATTCTCTGAAGATGTCTTCCTTTGTTACTTTCCAAATTCATTCCAGTTGTCTGTCTCAAATTCCCTAAGGTCCACATAGTTGCATGTAAGAACCTTCTTCCAAGGAAAGGGGCTAGTACTTGGGTCAAATCTCACCACCATTCTTAGCCAAGTGCCCTCTCAACTGACTTTTTTCTTCCTAGTGGGCTGCCTTGCCCAGGGATATGAGGACTTTTACATTATTTTATTGTATCTTACTTTGTCCTGTTTGGCTCTCATCCCTTGGAGGCCTGCTCTTTTCTGAAGAAGAAGCAGGAGTGGGGTGTGGTGAAATGGATCTGGGGGAGAGAGGAGGTGGAGGGGTGGGAAGGGAAGGTGGTGGGAAGGGAAACTGGTCGGGATGTGTTGTATGAGGAAAGAACATATTTTTAAGAAAAAGAAAAAGAAAGAAGGCTATATATGGATGATAATTAACTTTTGTACATAAGAATCCCTAAACAGGATAGCTTACAGCAGTATTTACTTGTTTAGCTTACAATTCTGTAGGTCAGCAGTTTGGGTTGGGCATAGCTGAGAATGTCCTGTTTCAGCCGGATTCAGTGCAGCTCTGGTCACCTACCACTTCAGCTGGGAACTGGCTCTTCAAAAATGAACTCAACTAGATGACTGCCCAGACAGGCTCATGGAATGGTTGAGCAGAATCTCAAAGTTTTATCCTTAGAACTCATCATGTACTACAATTTCTGTCACATTTTATTAACTAAAACAAATTTTAGAGCCAGCCAACAATCCAAGATTGGATAAAGAGACCTCATCTTTTTAATGAGAAATGCTTTTATATTACAGAATAACACAAATATAGCAGAAATTCAAACAACTGCAGTCATGTGTGCAACCAGCCCATCAAGGGTTCTATAACTAAAATTGGTCAGACAGCAACAGCAAACAAAAACACACATTCATGTCTGCTGGCTATTCAGTTAGTCATTTTTAAATTTTTCTAGATTTTTTGAGACAGGATTTCTCCATGCAGCCCTGGCTGTCTTGGCACTTGCTCTGTAGAACAGGCTGGCCTTGAACTCACAGAGATCTGCGTACCTCCAAAGTAGTGGGAGTAAAGGTATGCACCATCACCATGCGGTTTCATTTAGCCATTTCTAAGAATCACAGTTGCTTGCTAAAATGAGATAAACGTTGAACGACGGAGAATTCAGTTTGTCAAACATTCCTCAGACAAATGATCCAAGGCATTGAGCTACCCATACAACTTCATGGGCAGATGAGAAAATCATTGTCAATAGGAAATTTGTGTCCTGATCAAAAAAAATCAATAGATGAATATATGCAATTATAGATGAGGGACCTATGAGGTTCCA
Source organism: Cricetulus griseus (assembly GCF_003668045.3). Taxonomy (NCBI): domain Eukaryota; kingdom Metazoa; phylum Chordata; class Mammalia; order Rodentia; family Cricetidae; genus Cricetulus; species Cricetulus griseus. Next base: position 10,474,555 of record NW_023276806.1, on the reverse strand, counting down.
GAGGAAGTCTGTATCTCATACAAATATCCTAGAGAAAGCTGGGGGATGTCTGATGTCTAAGATCCCCAAAAGAAGAGAAATGTGGCATTCTTCTGCTATGGACAGATAACATTGAGTCAATAGCTCCCAGTGTTTTTGCTTCACTTACAGATTTGTGTTCCTGTGAATGGTATATTTGATGATAGGAACTATTGCCATTGGTATATTTGATACTAGGGACTGTACCATTAAAACGATTCTGCCCCCCCCAATCCCCTTTTATTATCTGCATGTAATGATGCCAGGTATATTTTAGTCTGTTTTGTCTGTCCAAATATTCAATATTAGTCAATGTTGTTTGTTTTCTCTCTCTAAAACTCCACGCTACTCAATGTGTTTTTCAAATCCATATTCCTCTGTTGCTAGCACTTCGCACCCCAGAACGTATTTGTTCACAATATGGAGATGTGACTCCCACTTCATGTGACTGAAGCAATTAAGTGTTCATCCAATATTTGAAGCCTCGGTACTAATCAAATTTTCATTCATACAATGATTTATCAAGGACCAGCTACAGCTTAGAAGTACTATATAATAGTTAACAAGATAATAAAAAATTTCTGTTTTCTTCACTCTACATCTGTGGGAAGAGACTGATATTATAGCAAGAATTATAAGGATGACTTTCAATTATGGTTAAGACCCAATAAAGAACAATATAATATAACATGAGAACGACACAAGAAACATCTAATTAGTCACCTGACAGATGAGTAGATTAACCCCAAATGTGTTGGAGAGTTCCAGAGGAAGGACTCTACACTGAGGAGATCTTGTATGTCATTGGTGTGCTGAAGCCTAGCACATTGGAAGAGGAGAAAGATGGCCAATGTAGCCATATGCAGCTGAGTAAAAAGCAAACTCATTAGTATCGGGGCATGAAAGATAGAAAAATACCTAGTCTTCAGAACTGGGCAACCTTTCATTGTAAAGATATGTTTCTCTAAAATGTGTCCTATTTGGGATGGACAAAGCATCAAACTTAGTCTGGACATACAATGTTCAATTTATTTGTAGTTTGTCATTCTAAGGGCATCTGACTTCTCAGACCACAAATTCACTGTCAGTTCTGACTAATCCCAGGTTCTTGGGTGTTTCCTCAAAGTAAAGTTGAATGAACTTTAATCAGTAGTTAGGATCTAAATAGATTCCTAGGAGAGAAAATGGTTGACAGGACTGACAACATCTCCCAGGGAACTGAATGAAGGGTGGTAGAGGTATACAGATAGACTCTAATTTGTTCAATTTTATCTTTCCTTAAAGTTGGTCAAGTTAAAAAGACATGCCTCCTGTCCTAGCCCTTGCAATCTGAGGTTTGACTGACACCCAGGACATCTAAGGATTCCAGCAACCCCCTCATCTGTGTTAAGGCTCCAAAAATCTTTCTTTATTTGGAATCTTCTGTTTTAACTTTTCTTGAAATTAGAACTTAGAACAAACGTGCTTCACATGCAATGAAAATATTTGGCTGTTGCTGCATGCAAAATGAAGCTGAAAATCAAAGCTATAAAAACAAAAATAGAAACCTTAAAATCCTGGTTGGGGGTGTAGCTCAGCTGTAGAGTACTTGCCTAGTGTGCACAGATGGATCAAATCTCTCTCCTCTCTCTCTCTCTCTCTCTCTCTCTCTGTCTGTCTCTCTGTCTCTCTCTCTCTGTCTCTCTGTCTCTGTCTCTGTCTCTCTCTCTCTCTCTCTCTCTCTCTCTGTCTCTCTCTCTCTCTCTCTCTCTCTCTCACACACACACACACACACACACACACATACACACACACGGAGAGGGCAGACAGAGACACAGAGAGAATGTCTTCCAAACCCAAGAGGCTTGGACATGTGTTAGAAATGATAATGAGTGTATGGAAAACAAATCTTGAAGCAGGACCCAAACTTTCTTTTCAGGGTACTTGGAGTTTCTCACTATATAGCTCAGGATGGCTTTGAACTCTAATCCTCCTGATTTAGCCTCCTTAGTGTTGCAGTTGTAAGCCTATGTCAGCCTGCTGGGCTTTCAAAGTCCCGGCTTCCCTGAGGCTCCCATATACGGCATTGTCGTAGTTGTTTTTCTTATTGTTCTGATCCTGTAGTCTGTTTAGCAAATAATTAATTTAAAACCATTTTTCTCTGTCCCGCCATACTTGAGCTGCCCTGTCACAAGCTAGGGACAAGTCACTTTGTCCTGAGCTGATGGCCACTGTGTTTCATGTAGCTCAGTTCTTTGTATTCAGCATCATACTGTTCAAATCACCTAAATTTCAAGAAATCTATCCCCACTCCCAGGTCAAACGTTTTCAGGTCCCCCCCTCCCATTTCCGGAGGTCACCTTTTCTGCAAAAGTGACGCTGCTTATTATCAATAACCAGAGTTGAAAGAGTAGCGTAGAATTGAACCGCCTTCCATTTTAGGAGCTCCGCTCCTGCCCTAGGTCTTGTTATTTTAAACCTTCAGCTAAAAGTTGCCTGGAGGTGACTGAGTTTTCTTAGTCCCCGGGGAAGCTGCTGTGAATGGCTGTTCACAATGCTTTTTTTCAGAGAGTCGCCAAGTTCAGTTTTTGCAACCTAAGTGATTATGAGTTTAAATGCATGCCAGGGGCCATTCAAATTAAAGGAAGGAATGAAAGTTTGAGACGGAGAGCTTAAAAAGGAATAGACAGACACACATGGAAAAGAAGGAATAGAGTCTAAAACAAAGCTCAGACTTTGACCTGCTCCAGTTCACCCCGTCCTTAGGGGACCAAGGCGTGGGTTCTAATCCCACTATAAGCAGAGTCCCACGGCAAGCTGTGAGCTGCTTCCAGCTCCAGTTTTGCTACACAGATTGTATGCATCCCCACAGGTAAAGGACTTCGGATGCGGCTGGTACCTAGACACACCATCTCCCATCATCCACTGCCTGCAACTTGGCTGAAGCCTAACCTGCCAGCAGAGCACTACCGGAAGTAAACCATGCTCTGTTTTCAGATGAACTAATGGCGGTGCATTGATTCATACAGTCAATTGTAAGTGTGAGCCACAGCCAAACAGGCAAGGTACTTCAGGAAAGAGAAAAAAATCCTCAGGTCACTGAAGTGGCAATTAGCATGTTTTGGGAAGAGCATGAGAGGCAGAGGAAAGAGGAGGAGAAAGGGCTGATGAGGCAAATTGCCTTTAATTATCCTTAAACAGTTTCTCCTCTGCTTTTGATGCCATACGACCCCCTGCAGCTCCAAAATAAAATAAGCCTGAGTTTTGTTTCGCTCTTGTAAATAGAAAGGCAATAGCCACTGTGGAAACATGTTCTTAATCAAAGGTATTAAACTCCTGGCTGCTCTTAGTTGCAAATTGCCTGGGCTCCTTATTACCATGGGGAAGAGAGGTCTAGTCACCATTCAGCTCAGATCTTGGTAAATTAAAATATTAATTACAAAATATGTTATTTTTGTCTTATATCTTTAGCTATTGGTTACTGTCGTTGGAGAAACGAGCATCTTCATCATCCTGTGTTGAAATTGGTCTTCAGCATCTCTCTCACTCTTGGAAATCAAATCAGGACATGAGATGTGAATTTTTTGAGAGCCATCTGAATAAATTAGATAGCAATGTCATTACAAATACACACACACACACACACACACACACACACACACACACACACACACACGTCTCAAAGATAAGTGTGCAATTACAGTGACTGCATTCACATGCTAGGGCTGTGTTTCCCCATATGCTTGGCCCATGGCTGTGCCAGGGGCCTGTGGCCAATGCTAGGCTGAGCTGGAAATGGAAGAAAGAGTATTCCCTGTTCCCTTTCATTCCTGTCTCACAATGCAGCAATCGATCTTATGCCCATAGACACAAATGCTCAATCTCTGGGGGGGAAGGCAAGTAAAGGCACAAAATAGGCATTAGAGCCCGCTAAAACCCTCATTGTCTGCCTCTTCAAAGACCCCAATTACCAGCCAGGTACTGAGACCATGAAAGAAAAGGAAGGCTGCTGGCCAACAAACTCACTCAACAGAAGATTTCGTGGTACCAGGGTACCTGCAGTCAACACAGAATGATCAAAAGTTGCCTGAAGCGGGTAAGTTATCTAGATTAACCAGGAAGAGGGTCCAAAAGCCACATCCCCATTGCAAGGTATTTCCTACTTTGCTCGGTACTTGTATGCAGCTTGACATACATGTCCCAGAGTAAGCAGGAAAGTTCTTGGTGATTAAGTCACTTGATGAGCTGGGAAGTTAAAACCATAGGACCAAAACCGTTTCTGAAGCACCTGCTCTGTTCTAAGCCGTAATGGATAAGTTTGTTATTATTCTAATGAATTTGGGATGTAGATGCTTTTTCCTTTCTCTATAATAAAGTAAGATCAGAGGTTTAAAGTAAGAAGCAGCATGAGCAAGTAGCCAGTGCTGCAGGGGGATCTAAAACCAAGTTTTTGTGTCAATCCTTTGCCCTTGTTTCTACCAGTTTCTATGTTTTGAGGTGTGGGGACTTAGTGGGCAGAATGTAGCAGCTTTTGGAAATAGAAGAAAGTCTCAAAACTAGACAAAGGATCCCAACCTAAAGAGAGAACTGTATGCCATCTGAAAAGAGAACCTACCCCTTTCCAGGTGATTTGAAAGAAGTGCTGGTGATTGTAATCTTTGCACGCATCCACCAAGACCTAGGTTATCCACCTATGTGCATGTTTCTCCACGAATTCCACATAGTACATGGAGGCTGCCAAAAGAGGTTTTTTCAATTTTTACATGATTTATTTATTTTTATTTTATATGCATTGGTGTTTTACCTGCCTACATGTCTGTGTGAATGTGTCAGATCCCCTGGAACTGGAGTTACAGACAGTTGTGAGCTGCCATGTGGGTGCTGGGCATTGAACCCACATCCTCTGGAAGAGCAGCCAGTGCTCCAGCCCCCACAAAACCGTTTTCATTCATTAATACACATGTGCTTTTATCCCTACCTGCTTAAGGGATGACTCATAGGTCTCTTCACTCTGCAATCACTGGGAGGGTAGAGATCACGGAGCTTGGTGAGGCTCCGCTGCCCCACTGGATAGTCTAAAAGAACTGACTTAAGTTCCTCTGCCTAAGATTCTTCATATGGAACAGCAAGTCATTGCAACGCCTCCTTCTCAGAATGCCAGGGACCAGCAGAGACTGTTGCCTGGATGCTATGGTAAAGAGTTCTCCATCCTGTAATTTTACTGGGAAGACTAGCATCCCTCCAAGGTGTTCTGTGGATCAATTCCCAAGCCAGGTAAGCTTGGAAATGTTAACTCCTCAGACCTGTATTTGCAAATGCACAGTGTACTTTAGAATATAAAAGTCTCCCCTGAACCCCAGCAGTGAAACCTGTTTTAATATATTTAACATGAAGCACCCTTAGGGATTAGTGTTCTAAGGAACTCCCCACGGGAACTTGAAGAGCCTGAATGGAGTAGAAAGAACACTGGCGCATTTAATGCCATGGGCTTTACTATAAATGTTACAGAGCGAAAAAGTGATGTAGAAAAATTACACTCTTCAGAACCAAAACCTTTTTTGATTTAGAGCTCAGATTAAGAGACTCGAGTCACCAGGGAGAACAGCCTTGAACACATGGCTCGCCTCTTACACTTCAGTTTCTAACTAAGAGAGAGAGAGAGAGAGAGAGAGAGAGAGAGAGAGAGAGAGAGAGAGTGTGTGTGTGTGTGTGTGTGTGTGTGTGTGTGTGTGTGTGTGTGTGTAGGAAGGTGAAGCTCAGTCTTATTCACCCTTGAGCTTCTAACATCCCAGAACCCAAAACTCTTATTAGTATTCAAGATGATTTTAGAATGAGAAAACGAAGGCTCAATTTGGAAGTGAACAGCACAGAATGGTCCAGTGAATTTACCCCATACTTAATCCACATTTAATCCTGTAATCCTTCGAAGGGAGGCTGGCTGATCTTCCTGGAAAGGGAAGAGTGTGGGAGGTAAATTGGAAGATGGGTCTACTCGTGAAACAGGAAGTGGGGGAGCAAGACTGAGGAGGGAGGTGGGGAACACTCAGCCAGGTCAAAGGGGACCACAGCACAAAGACTGCAGATATGCTCCTTCTCAATTCCCACCATGTGCCCTCACTGGTTAGGTAGGGTTGCTGGCAAGATCGTGGCATGGCAGCCACAGGCTGAAGTGGCTCTCTGCAACACTGTACCTTCAGATCTGTTCCATCCAGTAAGTTGAATGAGACTTTCCTTTTTTCTTTCTCCTGTTTTGCTTCCATCTGAAAAGTTTCTGCATCCTGATAAGCCTCTCCACCGATGCAGCAATCCAAATCAAACCAAATTAGAAAAGACCCAGGTTTAATGGCTAAAATGCTCTGGGATGATTTTCCAGCTCCCCCCCCCCAAAAAAAAGAAGAGACAGGGAGGGAGTTTAAATATCCTGTGGGAGTGGTCTTGAGCATCTCTGGGAGAGGAGCCCTGTTTGGCAGGCTTATTGGGATGGGGAGAGAGGGATGGGGAGGAGGATTAAGATGGAGCTTCCAAGCCGAGCATTGGTGGTACACACCTTTAATCCCAGCACTCGGGAGGCAGAGGCAGGGGGATCTCTGTGAGTTTGAGACCAGCCTGGTCTACAAGAGCTAGTTCCAGGACAGCCACAGAGAAACCCTGTCTCAAAAAACAAAAAACAAAAAACAAAAAAAAAAAAAAGATGGAGCTTCCACAAGAACATCATCCACCCTCTTTTTCCTCCTTTTCTGGTGTATATTCATTGTTCATAGTGATGGGCTTCATAAAGACAAAGTTATCCACCCTTAACCACATCCATTCCAATAGGCTCCCCTTTCTTCCTCTTGCTGCCTCCTCCCATCAGACTGTCAGATTCCTGCCCTCATATATACATATGTGTGTGTGTGTGTGTGTGTGCATATGTATGTGTGTGTGTGTCATTTTATACACTTATGTAAGATATAGGCACCACAAACAAGAGACATGTCACACCTTTCTGTCTGGGTCTGACTTATTTTACTTAATACAATATTTATAGATGCATCCACCTTCCAGCAGTTGACATAATTTGTGACTGAATAAAATTCCACTATGTGTAGCATATGCTATATTTTCTCTATCCACTCACCTACTGATGGTCATCTAGACTAGTTCTACAAGCTATTATGACTAGTGCAGTAATAAATATGGGTGGGAAAGTTTCTCTGTGGAATGTGACTCCAAGTCCTTTGGTTACCTACCCCAGAGTTGAGTAACTGGACTGGATGATGGTCCCATTTTTAAACAATTGGCACAGCAAGTCTTTTCCTGAAGCAAGATCCATCAGGACACCTGTATGGGTGCTTTTCCATGCTGTGAGTCTTTTCCATGCAAGAAACTCAGCAGTAAAGAAATGCACAGAGTTTAGAGTGCACATGTGGGGAAATGTGTAGGCTGACAGGAAAGAACAAGCAACAAAGTGAACGTGTGCAGTCTTCACAGAAAAGATGCTGCCATGGTGGCTGTGTAACAATGTCTGCCATGCACAAAGCAAAGGTGACTTTGCAAGACTCATACTGGCTCTTTCTGGGCCATCCTTCCTCTGCCAAATTCAACCTCAAGTTCAGACTTCTTCCTTTCATGTCTCGTGTTCCCATAACGTACTTAGCCGTTAATGCTTTTATTTCTTTTGTAGCTCAGCAAAACGTTAGTTAGCTGCTGCTCTCATCCCTTGCTGTGGGATTTATCTTTCCTGTGCCGTCCTCCAACTGGTTTTGTTCTGTGTGTTTACAGATGGTCTCCTGACTGGTACCAATCTGCTAGCAGGTGAATGGTGTTTCACATTTGCTCACTCTTCCCTTTTGTGAATCACTCCCCGCCATGTAACACTCAGGAAAATAGTACTGGCCGATACCTCAATCCATTAACTAGACTTAGTTTCAGCGAGAGGACTGAACCTATTTTCTCTAGGCTGAATGTTCCTAAAGGACCTTTCCCATGAGCGGGTCTGCTACACACATGAATATCTGTGTAGATACACATGTCTGCTTCCAGTATTGGCTTTTACTGATCCTTCTTCCATCAACTGTGAGATGTCAAGGAGGGAACATGGAGATCCAATGGACATTTCCATAATCTTACTCAGGTCTATCAAACTCCTCTTCTCCAAAATGTCAAACTTGAGTTTTATAATTGAACACAAATTGCACACAGGCTCAATCTGCCAGCAGTAACCCTCCCAGTAGGATGGCCAGCATCTGCTCCACAGACAGGCTCTCCCTCCGAGACTCTCCTCCCACTTGCTTCAGAAATGAGAGTAGATAATAGACCCCCTTCGCTATTTCCATTCTCTGTCACAAGCCTTCAGGGAGTGCTAAAGCCAACTCCGGTTCCTCAAACTCTCCACTTGTGCTATTTTGGTCCACAGCCAACCTCTCTCCAAGGATCATCTTTCCATTTCATTCTCTATAGAAATAAACAAAATACATCAAGGAGAAAGGAGAGGCTGGGCTGACTCATAATTTCCTTTGTTGCTTGTCTGATTTTGAGACAGGGTCTGGCCATGTAGTCCAGGCTGGCTCAAACTCTGTCTTCTGTCTAACGCTCCTAAGGAATGAGTCACTTCCTGTGGTGGTCACTGTGCCTACCTCCACAATTTCCTTTTAAAAATGATTTCATTTTTATTCATCTGCCTCAATTTAGCATATAAAAAGGACATTGGCTTCTAATCTAAAGAAGTTGAATCTACTCATTCAAATTTTCTTATCTTTTCCTTCATTTTAGCTAAAATAATCATTTGGCCCGCCTAAAATGTTCACAGTATTTGAAATAAGTAAATATTTTCATGAAAATGTCTTTGAGGGTTCATCATTAAAATTGGTTCTCATTATATTTCATATGTTTAACCAATTAGTAATCTCCTTCATATCCTAATGCTAAGAAGAGCTTCAGAAAGCAAGTATTTGGTTGGTTAGCCAGGGGTGGTGGTACATGACTGTAATTCCAGTAGTCTGGAAGCTCAGACAGGAGAATTGAAGGCTCTAGGAGAGATAAAGATGCCTAATGAAACCCTTCCCTCCCCCAAAAAAGTGATTTTTTTTTCTGCAACTCATGATGAATATTGGTGAAAGGGCAATTCGGGAATAAAAGCCTGCTGTTTGGACTAGCTTCTTAGACTCTGATGACCCAGTGTTCCCTTATCCAAAAGACACTTGCCCCACAGCCCTGCCTGATCTACAGCTCTTAGTCTCGATAAATGAGACTTGCAAAGGCTTGAGCTATGCCTATCACTTCTCAACTATCTCTTCAGCAAAGCCATGTGTACCATTTGACCACTGCATATTAAGTCATCTCTTCTAAGCCAATAGGCTGTTTGCTTATTTCAAATACAATATCGCTCCAAGTACTAAGCATTTTCAAATCACAGATAGAGAATTTTCTTCCTCACCTTGTCTCCTATTGATATGAAGTCAGCCTGGACTCCCTGTGTTGTAGGCATTGTGATAATTATTAGCAGTACAAATCACAGGACTTTGCACCAAGAATCTTACCAGTTGTAGCAGGCAACAATTAAGCGAGCAATGGGATATAGGAAGTTATACCAAACTGGTCAGTACCCAAGACTTAAAGAAATCACTGGAAGGCTATGCAGCCAGCATGAGAAGCACAGAAGCAGCTTAGAAAGCAAACCCTCAGAAATCATACCGAACCTTTGCTATAGTTTAAACTGAGTCATCCCCAAATAAGGTCAAACTCCAGCCTTCAGCACGGCAGAGTGGGATTTAATTTGGTAATAAGGGCTTTGATAGAACTAATCTGATTCAAATGAGGTCATTAGAGTAGGCTTTCATCCAGTGTGACCAGTCCACCAATATCCACACCACATGAGGTCACCACCAATATCCCCACAGAGAAAAGACCACATGAAGTCACACAGGAAGAAAGCCATATGAAGATGGAGGGCTAGGAAGTCACATTTACAAGCCCACGAATGCCAGAGTTAACCAGAAAACCACCAGAAACTGGGGAAAGTGAGGGCAGTTTCTCAGTTTCTCAAGAGTGGTTCATTCAGAGGGACCCCCCTGAAGACACCTGTGTCTTGGACATCTGGCCTGCAGGGTCCCCCCAGCATGTTGTACAGACACATTGAATCAAGGCCACCTCCTGGGTTCTTCCTGCAGAATATCAGCCTGTCCCCTGCTGTCACACAGCCTGTAGAATTCCGAGTGCATCCACTGTGGAAGTGTCTGGACTTGGTATGTTCTACAATCACCTGATAAGACATAAACACTTAGCTTCCTCCACAGCCAGCAGCTTGGGGGCATCAAAGCTTGGGTCTCAATGCCACATCAAAAGTCAGGAAGCACTAGCTGAAAGGAGACGCCCGGATGGAAGGACGCAGGAGGCAAGCCATGTGCTGTCTCAAGAATCCTCTGAAAATAAATATCAATGGACTTTCTGTTAAGTCCTGGAATGCCCTTTCCTGTTCTGTATCTACCCCAGCCAGAAATATAAGATGCCATGTCCATTTAGTCTCAGGGTTGTCAGCATCCACAGACAAGTGGGAAGAAGTATGGCTCTCAAGCCACAGAGAGCTTGGTGGTCTTCCTCTTGGCAAAGACCATGACAGCAAGCACCTGAGTCATGAAAACATTTCTCTTGGGAGTGTGCTAAAAGTAGTAGCTTCAGTTCCTCTTTGAAACATCCTCCCACTACAGAGGGCACTTTTGTGAAGACTTCCGGCTTCACAAAGGTCCTGCCTGACACTTGAATGGAAGAATGTACCTGACTCACTCAGGTTAAGTGTGGCTGTGCAAGAGGGTTTCAAGATACCTCAACTGAATGGAGCTGAGAGGAGGATTGGGAAGGAAGAGCCACTTGTGACTGTCTTCCCTGCTCCTTGGAGGCGGATTGCTGCATTAGTGAGAGGAACCACCTCATGGGAAGAAAACAAAGCGTAACCAATAATGAACAAAAGCCAACCCTGGGGACCCTTGGTCTAGTAGCTGGATAGCTGAGCCAGCCTCTGCAGCAGCAGTGTCAAGTTTCACTCGTTTTTAATTTACCAAATCTTATTTCAGATATACACATGTTTTCTTTTTTCGTATTTATCTATTTATTATTTCAATATAGTCCCACTGCAGTTCTCATGCCTCCACTCCTCTCTATCACCCCACCTTTCTCCTTCAGACTCACTCCTCCTCCTCCGTTTCCTTTCAGGATGGAGCTGGCCTCCCAGAGATATTCACTGAACATGGCATAGCCAGATACTATAAGACTGGGCACAAACACTCACATCAAGGCTGGGCTAGGCAACCAAGTAGGAGGAAAAGGGCCCCAAGAACAGGCAGAAGAGTTAGAGACACCCCCACCCCACTGTTAGAAGTCCCACAAGCAAACACCAAGCCATGCACATATACAAAGGACCTGTGGCAGACAGCTGTGAGCTCTCTCATCCCTCTTAGTTGATTCTGTGGGTCGTGTTCTCCTGGTGCCCTGGACCCCTCACTTCTTTAAGCAGATGGAGCTCTGCTTTCAAAGGTGGCACTGAAAGGAAAGGGCAACAGGACCACACTAGACCAAAGCTGAAGAGAATTCAAGATGGCCTCAGTGCTACATAAGCACCAAATTCATATAGTACCCAAAGAGCAGTGAGCCACACTGTGGTATTTACTCCTAGTCACTGAGTTCCCCCTCCCCAGTTCACCTAGAAGGAGCTGTCCCTATCTCCCTCTCAGGAAACCACCCAATTCTGTGAGGACCTTGCCTCCACTTTTTTGTGGTTTATGGCCAGATTTCTCTGAAGGCAGTATCTGCACCTATCTCTCCAGGTCTCAACCCAGTGCACACACCATTGATTATTCTATAATGAATGACCAGCATACATTTGGGACACTGAAACAGCGGCAGCACCAAATTTGCTGGTTTGAGGGGCAATTTCTTCTTCTAGAAGCAATACTGATGTTTCTCCTGCCTGGGATTGTTAAGAACACAACTAAACTGACCACTCCACTCTTTTGCAGTTGGAGCATCAAATCCAGACTTGTGAATTCTAGCCAGGTACTCCACCACTTTGTCACACCCATAGCTCAAGTCCCCTTTCCTGTTTTGTATTCCTCTGTAACTCCTGTTTCAGTACAGCTATGACTTGGAACACAGAAAATAACTAAACTAAGCAAGCAGCCTACACATTATTTAACAGGTTTACAGAGCAGGCAGTGAGACTTTACAGTGCTTTATGTGTACAGATGTTGCTATTCAAAGCTTTTAAGACTGTGTTTAGGCAAACTACATGCTAGAGACAATTTCCAGCCTTTACTTAAAGTTGCTCTATATAAAAATACAATAAACTCTTTTATAATTACAGTAGCTTCACTAATAATAGTTTGTCTTAGGAATTCAAACATTTCATTGGCATCCCACGTACTCATTTAACACCTTCCTCACCTGGGGATTTTGAGGATGCATCCTCCCTGCAATCCCCTGGAGGGTAAAAAGGAATTCCAGTCAATGACTAAGCTTAAAAGAGCAGTGCTTCCAAGCTACTCATAACTGAATCTGTGGATTTTAGCAGAAAGCTGAAGCATCTTGGCTTCCATCCCAAACAGGTTTTGTTAGGGAAATTGTGCACTATCTCCATTAATGAGAAGACTATGCCCAAGCTGCACACTTTATACTCCAAAATTTTATTACTAGAACTCAAAATAGATGAGGCATTGGGAGTGTATTCTAGAATGTCAGTGAAGTAGCCAACTACTGTCTGATCATATCATCAACTCAAATTGAAATTATAGCAATTTCCCTAGAAAACAAAATGATGATTCAGAGTCTTTGGGAAAGGCAGGTAAAATTGGGGTTGGGAAGTCCGAAAACAGAATTGATCAGATAAGCTTTGGAGTATTTGCAGAAACATGTACCGTAAGCGAAATGTGTCCCAGTATTTCCACTTCATGACATCCACTCCACCCAGGAACCAGAAGTGAGTCTTGAGGAAGCACAGCTGGAACTCCGTGTCATATCCTCCTCACGAGCATCAGAAGTTGTTCTAGGAGAGAGAGTTATGCTCTGTTTGGAGTTCTGCATACTGAAAGGTGAGAGTAGAGGAGAGTGGAAAGAGAAGACAGATTTGGCGACCAGTCCACAAGATGCTAATTCACTGTGTAAACTCGAATAAATGCCTCTCCTACTGAAATCTTACTTTTCCTCATTGAAAAAAAATAACACTAAGAGCAGCAATATTTACCTGGTAGCTGTGAAGATTTGAAATCATGAAGGAAAAGCAGCTAACATGTTTCCTGGTAAATACCAGATGTTCAATGCAAGGCAGCTATTATTACAGCTAGAATATTAAATTACATTTGCCATCAGCATAGACTTGCAGAAAATGAGATTCAGTTGTATTTATGCCCAAAAGCAATTTGTCCCCTATTAAAAAGATTTCAAATGTCAGCAAACAAAAGGGGAGAAAAGTCCTATTTTTTATGTAACAGAAAATGATACATAAAAGCTAAGTGACTGAAAGGTTAAAACTACATTAAAATTAATAAATCAATTGCCAAGTGCAAGCTGTTGATATTCTGTTCTCTCTACTTTTGTTCTATTTTAACCAAAGAAAGGAAACAGAAGGAGGAGGAAGAGAAGAGAATAGCCCATAGAAGAGATCAAGAAAGAAGTGAATGAAGGTAGATTAGACAGCAGAGTTTATTGAGAGGGTTAAAGACAGCTTAAAGAAAAAATGAGAGGCAACATCTGATTTAAACATTATGATTCTTATATTCTTATATTTCCTATACTGAAATAACCAAGAAACTAGATAAAATATGAACGCATTCTAAACACATTTTTGTACAAACATGGCATTAAGGAGCCTATAGAAATAAGAGCAACCTAGTAGGACCCACAAGCAAAGTTTAATCCAAACTTGGCTTTTGCCTTGAGAGGTTTTGTTGAACTTGGAATTCTTAGGTTCCATCTTTAACAGATATGGTATGGTTATCTGACAGTAGATGCAATCTAAGGTTGTCCTAAGTATAGTGCCTAGTAGAAGATGCTTATGTTGGATCAATACAAAAACTCTTGACCTTTAATGTTAGGATAAAATAAGAAATAAAACATTCTGTATGATAGTAACGTAACGATCAGTAAAGATGTTTCAGATGTGATCTGGATTCTAGTTTAACAAGGAAAGAAATAGCTCCAGACAATAAATACAACTGGCCCATAGACAAGGTGAGAGACCAAATATGTGTCTTTACATGGCATAAAATTCAAAAGTAGGTAATTTCATTGAATATGATATTTCAGGGTTGGTGGTGTGTGTGAAGGGTAAATGCTAGAAGAAAAAGGAGTCTTCTTTATGGGAATTAAAATTTAAGTCTACGCTTGGATAATATTATGGAATGTATAAGGAAAATATACCACGCACTGTGGAAAAAAATCACAAAATACATCAAAAAGAGTAGATACTATGAATGAGAATCAGGTGAAACAACATAAATAAAATATACCCAAAAGAACCTCATAAGCTCACAGCCATGCACAGAATGTGAAATGAACAACAGTGATCTGTGTAAATTTCAAGAGCATGAAAACAAAATCATTGCAATCACTCAGGTACAAGAATGAACAAACATATCCCAAAAAGAACCAAACTGGAACTCATAAATTAAAAAATACAATATTTAAGTTAAAAGAATAGATGGAATGGATATTATTGCTAAGAAAATAAATTAGTGAGTGAGATGTTAAATTTTTTCAATCTATGGAATGCCCTTAAAGGGGTCATGATGTAGAAAATATACGCAGAAATAAAATTGAGATAAACTGTTCTCCTTTTATTCTACCATTTTGATAAACTACTTGGCCAAAAGCAGCTTTAGACATGGAAAGGATTCATTTGGCTCATATTTCCAGGTCACTGTCATCATTAAGGGAAATCAGGACAGGAACTGGAAGGCAGCATCCATGGAGGGGCACTGCTTGGTGGCTTGCTCATAGGCTCATGCTTAGATAGCTTTCTTATCCAACCTAGAATCACCTACCTTGGGAATAGTGTCCCCCTCATCATGGTCTTAACTCTCCTGTATCAATTAATGATCAGGACAATCTCCTACAGTCATGCCTATCAGCCAATGTGATGTAGACAACTCATCAATGAAGCTTTCCTCTAAGATCACGCTAGGCTCTGTCAAGCTGAAAGTCAAACATCTCATCAGAATTTGTGAATGGATTAAAATGAGAGAACAGAAAAGAATCAATAATCAAACACACAAAAGATGGGATACTTCAGAATCATGGAATCAATACCAATAATCAGATATAAAAAGTTCTTCAAAGATATAATTATAAACAAAGCATAAATAGAGGACTAAAGATGAAACTAGAAGGTACAGAGGGTTTTTTAAATAAATTTTATTTAAATAAGAAACAATCTTATTTTACATATTAATCCCAGTTCCCTCTCCCTCTGATCCTCTCATGTACCCTCACTGACCCACCCATCCCATCCCCATCCACTCCCCAGGGAGTGTGAGGATTTTCTTGAGGAATCATCAAAATCTGTCAAGTTTTTTTAATTAGTTTGAATACCTTGAAGACAACCAGAGAAAACTGAAGATTCACTTACAAAAAGAAAGTAAAGATGAATAAAATCATGGTTGATGTCTCTATACCAATAAGCAGAAGCAAGAGGCAAAGAAGTTACATTTCACATCTTTAGAGAAAATAGCTTTCTGGGTAAAATTTTATGTCCTTGAGACTGTTTGGGGAAGACAGTTACAGTCTCTGAAAACCAAAACACTGAGTTATTTTGCCCTGATGTGTCTTCACTAAAGGAAATCAAGTCTAAGAGTTGAGAGGCAGATGCTTTACCAAATAGTTTCTCTCCAACCTGAACTGAGCATTTTCTTTATTTCCCTTTTTTGTTAGATTAAGGGTGGAATTGAGGACCACATGCCTGCTAAGGAATCACTGTGCACTGATCTACTTCTCCAGCCTTCTTAGACATTTCTTGTGCATCTCTTTGACGCCTCTTAACCAGGGTTTGCATCCAGGCACAGCTGTGGCTGACCCTTATATAAGATGTCACACAGCTACCCACCTGAAGAACGTGACACTTATTCAACCCATGAGTACCAAGTACAAAACAATGCTCCCAAGAGACAGTAGGAGTTTTACTCGAGAACCAAGTAAATAATGCCTGTCTGGAAATGATGGGGAATGTACTGTGTATGTTTATCTTATTGATTGTTAAATAAAATACTGTTTGGCCAATGAGACAGCAAGTTAGACGGAACTAGGAGTCAAAGAGGATTCTGAGAGATGTAGTAGAGAAGTGGTGGTCCAGGCAGGAAGTGACATAGCAAGGAGACTCATATTTAAGCGAAGGAGAAACAGGAAGGGCCCCTTTATCCCCTTCGCTCCTGCTCCAGCGACAAGATGTGATCCAAGCAAGGAGGGATGCCAATAAGGTGTTCGATAAGATAAGTCTTATAAAATATATAGATTTATGATAATTAAGACTGAGCTAGCAGATGAGAATCCTAGTCATTGGCCAAGCAGCTTTGAACCTAATACAAGTTTCTGTGTATTCATTTGGGCCGTAACTCGGGCAGGCGGCTAGCGTAAAGCTCACACGTGGCGGTGGGGCTCAGGCAGCATTTGGCAGAAAGATTTATCATAACATGGGAATCCTTAATAAGAGATTGTACTTTGAATCTGATGAGAACCAATAGTTGTGGCTTCTCCATCCTCCCTATTCTACCTTCCTTTTATTCAGATAGCAAACATCTAAGCAAACACCTGCTTATTATAAGGTATTCTTCAAGTTCTGTTTCCTGATGCCCAGGATACTGCCATACTTATCATTCATAATAACCGGTAATTTACTGAAGGTGAGGTCATTGAAAAATAAACAAGGTATTACATATTCTAAAACAAAGGCATATAAGTTGGTGTATTGATCGGGTCTTTTGAGAAACTGAATATTTGTTGTACTATGTTTACCTATTATATTCATAAATAATATGGAACATGTGATAGTAGCTTGCATGATTACTGAGGCTGAGAAATACTATGATCTGTCACTTCATAGACACCCAGAGAAGTCACTTGTATGATTCAGTCTGACTCCAAGACCCAAGAAGCAGAGAAGCCAATGATGGAGCCTACAGTTCAGAGGGAGAGGAAAAGATGAGGTACCCTGGCTCAAGTTGGGGAGGCTGGAAACAGAAATGGGTTTTATTTCTCCTTGTTTTCCACCCATCCTCAATGGATTGGATGATACCCAGCTACACTAAGGGAAGAGAGCAAACTAGTTTATTGAGTCCATCTGTTCAAAACCTGGAGCTGCCCAGAAACAACCTCAAAGATCCACCAAGAAACAGTGTTTTGGTTCTGGCACCCCAGGAATCCACTCAAAACACACGAAAAGGAGCCATCAAAGCTGAGGAGCTGATAAGAGTTTAAGCTCTCTAAAGCCCTTTTATTGCATGAGCAATGAGCAAAATATGAAAAACTTTTGGTTTATTTAAGGGTGCATGTTAAAATATTTATGAAATCATGGAAGAAATAGAGTTATAAAGCATACAATTTCCAAAGAAGTTAGAAAAGGGAATGGAAGAAGCAAAAAAAAAGAGGAGACCTGGAAAGCTCAGACATGGAAAAACAATTTAAATAATCCAACATAAGTTAGACAAATGCCTCAAACAAGAGAAAAATATCAGTAAAATACATTCCAGTTATAAGGAAGAGCTGCATCTAAAACATGGAAATAGAGGAGGACTGTGTGACATTCAGGTTATGCCCTGGAGTCTCCGTGCTGGTTTCTGACCTCAGCACCCATTGTTTTCCATGACGTCACCCAGTTACTGAAGAGAGACCTGTATCACGTTCATCTTTATGTTATCTAACACCCAGCACAGTGACAAGGCAGTACCTACTGAATTCATGAAATCAGAACTGTACAAGTGTGCAATCCATCAGGAACTTGTTGAGTCTTCTCAAAGGAAGCAATGGTATTTCATATAATTTATGAAGATTGATTTGTTCTGGTATTCCTATCATAATAAATGGCCTTATTTCTCCCTAGAGAATAACATCAAGGCATAACTCAACCTAGAAAAATATCTAGATATGAGGTCATTTGTGAGGTGACAAGCATACCCATGAAAGATGGCTTTCCTTCCTGCATTTATTCTGCATGTATTTATTTACCCGATCAGTGTCAGATGCTGTGTAGGCACAATGCACATGATAAAAATTAGATAAGCAAATCCTTGACAGTTTGAAGATTACAGAATAGTTGTTGGAAGGCAAATCTGCAATCAGGTGTTTTAATATATGTATAATGCATGCATTTTAACACAATTTAAATTTTATTTCCTTTAGGTATATATTTCTTTTAGGAAATTCCTTGACTGCAAATAAAATTTCAGCTTGTCTTAACTCTATTAACTGGATAACCCTGAGCCCATAATTCAGTCAGTCAGATCTTTGCTGCTTAGAAGTTCGGGTTTCTTATCTCAGAATTTGAAAATAATCCTTACCTCTCATTGTGACTGTTCCCTAAGATAATGTGCCAGGTATGGCAGTGTTTAATAAATGTCAGTTTCCTAAGAATCAAATTGTTACTCCCATATCCAAAGTTAATATATACCATATCCCATTTGTAAATATTAACCATTATTCATGCCAGGCATCAAGTTTCAGAGAAAGGGAGCTGTCTAGATGGAGCAAGACCATTATTTATTGGAAGCAGGTTTTGGAGGACGAATCAGACATTTGATGTATGCATACCTGTTCATATATAGTATCTGTTTCATAGCTTTTGGACTGTCAGCTATAATTTGAATAATCTACTGGCATTTTCTTGCAATAATGATCATATTATGCTCTGTGTAGTTAACTCAGATAATTTAGGGTTTTGTCCTCCACACCCCCCTCCAACACACAAAGGAGTCTGACCAACAGAAGACTTACAAACAAGGGCTTGGACCATTGTCTCATACCTCCCTCTTTCCATAGCAGACAGAGAAATGTAGTATTGGATATGCTGCATAAAACTAGAGGCTTTGAGATTAATAGAGACTTGGTTGTCACAGGATACAACTATGCCTCATGGGCTATTAAAAATTATTAAATATCTCCCAGTAGGGCAACAAAGAGAAGGGCCATACTCATGCATAAAAACAAAGAATTTGACTTATCACAACAGAAAAGGTTGGTTTAAGTTAACACAATGACCATGAGAACAGACTGAAGGGTTTTACTCATCTTATTAGACCCTAAAAATGTTGCTTTTAAAAAGTGACAAAAGCCCATAGCTGACTAGAACGAGCCATGTATTTGGTCTCACTGCACTGGCTCAGTGTTCCACTGCTGAGGGGTGTCTTGCCTTTCATTCACCATGCCAGCATGCTCTGAGTGAACTGCATGAGAGAAACATTAAACAAAGCCTTTGGGGGAAATATTAAACTCCTAAGGATGCTGGGCTGAAAGATGCTTTGTAAGTAGGAGAGTTTAATATTAATGATTGTTATTTGAATATTCATTTTCACACATTTCCCACTTTAGGCAAACAATACTGAATGTCATTTTTGCCTTCTGAAACACAAACTCAGGATGCTTAAAATACTGCAGAACTTTGTCTCCCCAGTCCCCTGTATTCAGAGCCGCATAGGGATAGATGATTTCCTTCTGCTCAGTAGCTACGAGATGAGCCAGTAAATCACTCAGATAGTTTGAATGTTTTAGTTCTTCAATGAAACATTTTAAAATCAGTTTCTTTTTTATTGTTCCCTTTAAAACGCTCCCTTTCTAGCTTCATCTCTGACACACATAATTTCTTCTTATAACCTAAATATTGCTGGTCAAGTAATGGAGATTTCTAGAAGCCACACAAAATAGAATATGTTGCAAAAAATATTTTTAAACCATAGAAATGGTTTTCTCTCATAAAATTAAAATCATTCGTTATTTTGATATGAATGAATGGAAATAGCTAAATATATCAGTTCATCATTGAGACTGTTTTAGAATTCCAGCCTAAACTACTTCAAACACTACAGAAAAGTAAGTAACCATCTAAAGTTTATCTAATTAGATAAACACTGCCCACAAGGAAGTTACTTGTGTGGTAGGTGGGAGGAGGGGATTCTGGGAGATTTCAGAAACGGCTGAAATATCTGTTTAGAGATTCTCCAGTGACCTCAGACTTCCGTCTCTGCCACACTAGCACAAATTCACACATCTCTGCATTCACGGGGAAGGAAGGAACTATATTTCTGTTTATTATGTGCTAGATTCTTGATATATTTATTTTAGTTAAGCTTTACAAGAACCTAAAACAGCAGATATTATTAGCTGTGTTTCACAAATGCTTGAAGTCACATGAATAGTATGTGACAAATTTCACACACAAACTTAACAGTATGTAAATGTAAGCTCTTTGCAGTATTTTTGTTCAATTATTCATGCATTCATTTACTTTTTTAAATGTTGTCTGTGTTCCCCATCATTTACTGGAAATGCAAATACGTCTTTCCATGTCTGTCTGTCTGTCTGTCTGTCTGTCTGTCTGTCTGTCTGTCTCTCTCTCTCTCTCTCTCTGTGTGGGGGGGGGCGTGCATGTGCACGCCCACACACACACGCGTGCCCACATGTGTCTGAGTCTTGTGTGGGGGAGATCAACTTCAGATGTCATTTTTGAGGCTCACATCCACCTAATTTGTTGAGACAGCATTTCTCATTGGCCTGAATCTCACCAATTAGACTAGGCTGGCTGGCCATCCATCCCCAGAGAACTGCCTGTTTCTGCCTCCCTAGCACTGAGATTTATCTACGTAGACAAGCACTGCTCACAATCACGGGAAATCATTCCTGTGGTAAGTAGCAGGAAGGGAGCCTGGGAGATTCAAGTATCTGTTTATAGATTTTTTCCACTGACCTTGGATTTCTGTCTCTGCCACTAGCATGAATTCACACATTTGTGCATTCAAATAGGTGCCACCACTCCTGGCTTTCTAAATATGAGTTCAAGGATCTAAACTCAGGTCCTTGTGCTTGCATAGGAAGCTCTTTCCAGAATAAATCTTCTCCCCAGCCAAAGTGAAAGTGCTGCTGAAATACAGTTACCACCTTAGGAAGCCAAGAACTCTGTCCTGAGAAGGAAGCCTGGGGACATGCATATTTCTTTAAGGTAAGGAGAGTGGTTGGCTGGTACTTCTTGCCACACATGGAATTCTGAATTCCATGCTCAGACAAATGCTACTGAGGGACTAATTTTATTTTTTTTCTCATACACATATCACTTTTCTACGAATATTCACTAATTTAAGGGAGAAAGACATTTGAGAGTTTTCTTATGTTCCTTCCACCCACTTAATCCAACTGTAAGAAGCCCAGACAGTTTGACATTCTCATAAAGATGTGTGCTCCTTTGTGCATAGTCTAGGCCCCTGGTCTTAGCACCAGTGTGCACTCGCTGTGTGCACAGTCCACGGCTCCCTAGCCTTATTACCAGTCAACTAGAGGGTTATCAAGATGCATGGCCACACTGGGAGAGACACCTGTGTGGGGTCAAAACTTCCCTTTCATGGCTCTCCATACTTCCCAGATTCTCCTGAGATGTGTTCCTTGTCTGGATCCATCATCATTTGTCATCTGGGACAGCTCACTGGACTTCCCTTTCTTCTCCAAGACCTGGCCTGCACACGGGCAGGTGATGGTGAGAAAGAATGGGGGTGATATTTCCTGATTACATTACTCTGAAAAATAACTGGAGATTAGATGAAGTCCCTCAAAGATGGGCTAGACCTGGCACCCAGTTCTGGGCCCTTCAAGAAGCAGCTTTAATGTGCTCTCCTCCTATCCTGACTGACAGCCTCCAGTGAGTCTCCCAGGCCTTCAGCAGGTTTCACAGAAGGACAGTCCGACATAGTACTTGGAGGTGGACCAGGCTAGGGCAATGCGCTTGGTTCTGGGTTGGGCAGGAAGGCACACAGAATGAGCTCTTTGTCATTTTTACTCTTTATGCATCTCTGCCTCTGGACAGATGAAGAATAGTAAGCTACAGATGGACATAATAAATTACCCTTAAAATATATTCATAATCATCTGATAACCAAAAGTGGGAATCAGACCACTGGTCACATTAAACTTCTGTTGTCTTGGCAAAGACTGTTAAATTAACCTTGAAAACACCCATAATACTTTAGTAGCTCACAGAAAGACTCTGCATTTCCTGTCCAGCACCATGGCTACTTCCTGTTTCCTTCCCTGCTCTCCCTTCCCCTTCTGCCCCAGCTATTGTCCTTTGCCCTGTCGCTCAGCCTTTTAATGTCAATGCCTGCTTTCTTCAGAATTCTGTCCCCATCCTGGAAGTTAGGAAAGGCCTTCTCTCACCAGCATCCCATCATGGCTTCATGTGCTAACTAGGTGCCTGTAGGTTCCCGACCAAGAGGAACCCATTCTCAGAATTAAACTATATCTAGCAACAAAATGAGCCTTCAACACCATTTCCTTTTACTGCTCTCTAAAAGTCAAGGGAAACAATCTCCTGCGATGATTTTTTTTCCCAAAAGATAAGAACAGGGACCAACTAATCAATCACACACAGCCAACCTTTTTCCTGTTTCTTTCAAGCAATATTTCTTCATGCCAATTTTTCTTCAGCTTTCTTGGGAAGGATGGAAATTAGTGACTGCCAAGCACAGATATTGTTTCAGGCTCTGGGAGCAAATTTCCTTGTGCCACAAACACACATTTAAAAGATATATATGTTTGTGTATGTGTGTGTGTGTGTATTTTATATATTATACAATTACATATATAATATATATAAATAATATATGTATATATTATTTACCTCCTAAACTTTGTGAATGAACTCATTATCTGTCTAATTCTTTCCTTTCTTAAAAGCAGAATTGAAATGAACTATTTTATGCCCTAAATAACTTGAAATCCCAACAATGCATTTCTCTCAGCAGTCTCAGCATGGCCATGGGTGTGAGCTGCATTTGTAAGATGGAGCTTATTTTACATATTCAGTATCAGGTGCATTTCAGCATTTTGAGATTTTCTACACTGGCTTGAGAAAGCTATTTATTACCACAAAGTCACTTCACCAGTAAATATTTATAGGCAGTTTTATTTCCAGTTTAGGATTTGAGTATCATATCTTATGATACCTACAAAAGGCATTGTTGATTTGCTATTTTAGCTTTTGATAGAGAACATGTTTATGGCCTGGTGGTGGGAGGTTTCTTCTTTAATAATTTACAAAACTACCTGCAGTAAAAATTTTCACCTGTTCTTTGTTTCCTTAGTGCCACAAAATTGGAATTACATATAAAAGCCTTTCCTCCGGGAGATTTATATCTACCAGAGACAGAAAATCTCCACTTAAATTTTTATGAAACATCAAAATTACAGCCGGGCTTTAACAAAACAACAGAAAGGAACCTTCATTGGATGAAGAGTATTTCCAATATTTGAAGACATCATTCTTTATCTCCCGTTTAATCTTTATTTTCCTGTGGCAGCTTCTTGTTTTGGTTCTATCGATCCCCTTGTGTGGACGTGCCGTGTGCTCATTTGTCTTTTCATTACAGAAGGTTCTGAGTCCCAACCACAAGGGCTGACTGTAGACGAAGGACCTGCTTCTCGAACGCTTGTACTTTTCCAATATAACTTGACATTGTTCCGTTCAGGGCTGATGTCCAGTCTCTTTCTCTTCCCTGGGAGCGACCACCACATGCTTGAAGAGGGTAATTTGGCAACAACTTGGTGGCCCCAAGTGAGAAGCCCAAAGAGAAACAGAGACAGGCTGCCCTTCATAGCAATTTGGATTTTAAATCTCTTTTTATTGGATTATGTTTTAATAAAGGGTTTATGTAACATCCGCAGAGCTGTTATCAATTAATTACCCATGGAAATTTAAGGCATGTTATACAGTAGTAGTTATTATACTCAGGGAATTAGACATATGTTACATAAAAGATGCAGTCACCTTGAAATTATGCTGGTAAGGCTTCTTGTAACTATAGAATATTATACATTCCAGTGTGAAAATTGAGTTTAAAACCCATCAGGAGATGAAGGTGGCTTGTTCCAGTTGGTTTAAAGTAGGCTTATAGGTGCTCACAGTTAGCTCAATAGAATTTCAAGACAGTGCACTCAGTATTTGAACAATTTTAAGTTCTCCAACCACCCTAATTTCTATGGGCTGAGGCTGTGTGTTGCAGAGAGCAAGCAGGCCTCACAGCTTGGATGTTGGTTGGTCTCATGCATCCCTAGTTATTAATGGGTACTGACTCTGGCTTTGGCTGTGTCCTGGGGACTCAAGAACATAAGTACGTGGATCCAGGGTTCAGAGAGGACTGGCTAATGAGAAGGACAGCCCAATGGCAACATAGTCCCCAGGTCTGACATACAGCGATAAGGAGAATGGCAAGCTCCCAGCTCCAGGATGATGGAATCACCCTAAGAGAACAGCAGGGGAGGAAAACAAGTTCAAGTAAGAGAGAAAGGATAAAAGGATGCACTGGCTCAGAGGACAGCAGAAACTTTCAGCTCCAAATAATATTGTCACTTTGAGGAATGCAAGCCTACCTTGCTTGTGGGGAGTTTACATATCTTTGTGTGTACTATTTTTAAAGTCACCAGAAATAAAATCACACCCTTACCCCTGTCAGCGTGAAGAACCCAGGGAGTGGTGTAAGGCATCTTTAAAACTATAACCTAAAGTATCAGAAAATCAAAGTTATTACTTCAGGACATTATACTACATTGATTTTTAGAAAAAATACCTTCATAATTATAGTTTAATTTAAAAATACCAAAAACCCATTTAACTATTCATTAAACTAATTTGAATGAAGTCTAAGTAAAAAAAAAAAAAAAATCACCCAATATTTCACTACCTTGAAAACAAAACCAAAGATGAATTCATTCATGTGTCAGCCTTCATTTCTGATATATCTGTTCCCAGGGAGTCACTGAAGGGGAAACTGCTATTGCCCTTAGTCAGTGAATGCAAGACCAGGAAGAGGTAAGCTATCAGCTTTCCAAGATGACAGTGAACTTCCAAGAAGCCATACACAGGGAAGTGGATGTCTACAAGTGCATAAGTGTACGAGAAAAAATACAAACCAAAAACTGGGAAAAGAAGGGTGCTGAGCACTGATTGGCTGACATTGCAGTGTCATGAGACAAGAAAAGTTATACTTCAGGGAGGTGGTTCCAGGGTCAATGCCCAATTCCCAAGACTGCTTATGAAAGGCAACTGTACTTTAGGTTGGACTTAAGTTCACGTATCCACGGGGCATTAGGACTCAGGAGACTTCTTCACATGCCTGGGAGCCAAACTTTTCCCAGTGGCTCCATGTATGAATATTAACAGCTCTGTGGAACTGTAAGTGTCATAGAGTTTGCCTGACAAGCTTTTCATCAAGGCCTAATTTTCCCTCTTGCAGTTTTGGCCATTCATTGCTGTCAAAAAGTAGCTTCAATGGAAATTTAGCTAAGTTCTTATGACCAGTTTTGAAATGAACTATGGCTGATATATGAAATGTGAAAGATCATCACACCAGACTAGAAGTAATCTGCTGAACTCTACTTGATGATGAAGACTCAGAATTGCAGTTACACAGTCAGATTTGTTGCCATGTGACAATAAATCTCTGGTGATTAACAGCGCACTCAAACCTCTGGGAAATGTAAAGGTAGCTGGGAGTCAGGAAGACAAGGATTATAATCCTTGCCTTACCACTCACAATGGTTTGATTTACCGAGATGGGTTTGATAATACTGTCTATAATCCTAAAATCTAATGTCTGGGTATTAATAGTGATAAAGAGATACCTAGAGAGACAGGTAGAAGATAGATAATAGATAGCTACATAAATGATAGATCGTAGACACATAGGATACAGGAAGTCATGCAGATGATAGAAAACAGATGACAGAGATGGATTTATGATCGGTAGACAGATAGATGATAGATGTTTCATTACATGATTAATCAAACATGATTGTGGAGGTGGAAATATCCCATGAAGACATCTGGAAATAGGAACCCTTGAATGGTGGAAGCATGGCTCAACTCAACTATAATGGCCTACAAGTCAAGGAAGTAAGGGCTATCAATTAAAATGCAAACTGGAAAGGCTGCATCCAAAGGCAGAAGAGATAAGAGTTCTGATAGCCCAGGGCAGGAGAAGGGTATCTCAGCTTCAGAGACAGGGAGTACGTCATCAACTCTATTTGATGTTCTTCTATTCAGTTACCATGACTGTTGAACATTGTCACCTCCCACTGTTATAGAGCTCCTCACTCACCGACTCTAGAAAAGCCCTCACAGGCAGTGCCATGATGACAACTTCACCAAATCTCTAGGCACAGTTCAGTTAATCCTGTTGACAACATTAAAACACCCAGTGCAATATTGAGGAATGGGCCTGATCCAAACTTTTTCAAGTGTCAATTTTAAAATACAAAATTTGATCAGACTCCCTAAAAACTGTTTAGTTTGGTGATGGGGGAATGTTTTCCTGTATGCTGTTAATATATGTTTCTCTGAATAGTTGATGAATAAGACACTGATTGTCCACTAGCCAGGCAGGAAGTATAGGTGGGGCTACCAGAAGAGGTTCTGGGGAGAGGATATAGAGAGAAGCCACCTGAGAGATTCCATGTAGCCACCAAAGGAGTAACAGGTCCGGGCATTCTCCACCAAGTCAATACCGTGTGGAAATACGTTGATTAATAGGAATGGGTTAATAATTAAGAGAGAGTTAGCCAATAAGAAGCCTGAGCCATCAGCCAAAGAGTTTATAATTAATATAAGCCTCTGTGTGTTTATTTGGGACTCAAGGGCACTGAGACTAGGTGGAACAGAAATCCCATCTATAGTTTTGGAAAACAAAGTTTATTCTCTAGCTGATTTGAGTTGTGTCTTGTCATTTCTTGCCAGTTATCCAGCACAGAAAGACAAGGAATTGACAAAAGAATTGAGTGTGTGGCTGATAGCAACCTGGAGAGTGGCTGAGACCTCTGAGCTGTGACACATAAGAGACATTTGGAAGATGAAAAAAAGATTAATGTTTATTCCAAGATGGAAATTAGAGGAAGTCAGAAATGAAATATAGTTTAACAGACAATGGATTTGAACACCAAAGAAACTCAGAGAATCTGGTAGCTTGAATTAGCCAGTTTCATGCCTGCCTTTGAATAATTATCAATGCTGAACTTATGGCTATTTAGTATATAGTAAATCTTAAAGCTTTTCTTAAAATAGCTTTAAATACTAATTTTAATTACAGGTTGAAATATAAATATGTTGCTGGTTTGTTTCAGCCTCTGCTCCTTTATTCTTTACTTGAAACAACTTGCTGAATTTGAGGCTTTGTGGGGAATCTCTTGTTGTTTGAGGTAAAGCCTCGTATGTAATCAAGGCTGGCAATGGATTTTTTAAAGAATTTTTAACATTTTTTAAGTTCATGTGTGTTTTACCTTATGTATGTACACTCAATGTTTATGGAAGTCAGAAGATGTCTTTGGATACCCTATTTATTTGAGATTTGATTTCAATATGTAGGCCAGGCTAGCCTCAAATAGCATCAGCCTCTCAAATGCTGGGACAGGCCTGTGGCATCTCATCTATCCTGCTTGTCCTCTGCTGTCATCTCATGGCCTTCTCCTTTTGTGTGTGTGTCTCTGATCTAACGCATGTCTTATCAAAAACTTTGCTTTGCTGTTATGGTTTGATTATAAGGCATCTCTTCACATTCATACCTTTGAACATTTGGTTCTCACCTGCACTACTCTGAGAGGATGTAGACTCTTGAAGAGATGACACCCTACAGTAAAGGTGAATGACAAGTAGTAAGCCTTGAAGGTTGCACAAAATTTGTTTCTAGCTTACTTGATCAGCTTTCTGCCTGCTGTGATATGGACAAGCATACTGACAGCTCACACTCCCAATACATTCACACTGGCTGTTTCTGGATTTAGGCCCATTTGGATATTCCAGGATGACCTCATTGAAGAATTCTAATAACATCTGCAAAAGCTCTTTCAAGTTAAGTCATGCTTGAAGGTTCTTTGGATTAGGATGTAGACATACCTTCAGAAGAGATACTACTAAGCCCACTGCACTCACCTAGCAATGCTATCCACTCATGCAGAGGCCATCATTCTGGGTCATTGGCCCAGAATAGGGACTCAAGCTTTCTCAGCCACTGATGCATTGCAAGGTCCCAATCGCAGTGACCTTGTGACTAGAAGACAAATGTCTGAGAAATGTGACCTTAACTTATTCCTTTCTGTCTTGTTGAAGAAGACCTAATATCAAATTGCTGGGGAATCGATTACTCTGGCTTCTTTTGGCCCAGGTTCTATGTAGGTATTTTATCAAGTGTCTTACGTACATTTTTATTGCCATGAGAAAATACTGTGACTAAGGCAACCTATATAAGAAAACATGTAACTTGGGACTCACCATCTTAGAGGATTAGACTCCACAACCATCCTGGCAGACAGCATGGTAGCAGTCACTATACTGTAGCAGTAGATGAGAGCTCAGGATTCTGACCCACAAGCACGAACTGGGAAGGTTGGAGGAGAGAACCCAGTAACTGGGAATGGCATGGGCTTTTGAATCTTCCAAGTCTGCAATCCAAGTGACAACCATCCTCCAACAAGGCCACAGCTCCGAATTTCCCAAACAGTTCTACCAATTAGAGTAGAGTCAAATATATGACTGTATGGGAGGCATCGTCATATAAACCACTACACCACATACATGGACTTCTCCTATGAGGCCGCCATCAACAATGAGGACCACAATGCCTTGCCCACTGCCTTGAAAACAACTTTCCCCTATCTGGCTGAAGCAGCACAGAGTTTTAAGAGCTTTTGTTCTTAGAAATCTGGAGTACAGTCAAAAATTTGGGTTCTTTTCCAGAGTTATCATTATCACCTCATCTTCAAATAATGGACAAGCCTTGAGAGGAAGAACTACTTATTAAACCTAATAGTTTGAAGTTTGAAGTTTTTATGAGTTCAAAGTAAATATTTGTAAGGGTGTTCTTCAACTCCAGAAGACATGGCTGCATTTTCCTTGCATCTCATGGAACTTTAGAAGACAGCCCCTATTTTTAAGAACAAATGCATTAGACAGAAGTAGAGGAAGAGTCTTCATCTGTCATAGTAAGACAGATGTACTCTTCACTTTTCTCCTGTTCCCTTAGCTAGTCTTTTACCAAGTGGTCAGGTCAGTGAACTATCCATCTAAGAATTAGTCTCCATGTTAGTGTGTGTCCATATCCTCAAGTGGGAGGGTACCAACCCTGATTCTGTAGAATAGACAACAAAGGTCTCAGCTCTGAGACTTTTCATGGCCTCACTCTGTATACCCCCCTCCAGTTCATGCTATTTTGTGTCTTTCTGCTTTAATGCAACTACAACTGTTAAACTTTCTGAGTTCTGGAAACTTTCCTAGGTGAATTACTGAATCTGGGGGATTGATGATAATCCCTGAATTTGTAAACATCTGATCAGAAACTTGTGACTGGAAAAGGAATGGTCCTGTGGAAGACTGGGCTCTTTACTGGTGGAACTTGGTCATCTCCACACACTTGGGTGTCAGAGACCACAGCAACGCGAAACAGATGCTTCCTTGACTATATTTCATAGGTGCCTATTGTTGTCTGACTCCTTTTGTCTCTAGTTAACACAGACTAAATAAGTAAAAGTCATGATTTTGCTATAGTTTGGGGAAATGTAATTCCAAAATTTACTAAATATCATGTTCCTTATAAAGGCTGTAAGAGGAAGTATTTTTCCTTTACCTTTCTTCTTGGTTTCTCTTCGGTAAAGATGCCTCAGAATGTCATCGTGTACCTTCTGTTCCCACTGACATGCTCTTTGACGTTGACATTTTCTACCTAGTTTGTGTGGAGATCAAAGGATTACATGCCAGGAGTTGTTTTCCATGACGTGGATCCAGACATTTGAACTCAGACCCTCAGGCTTTCTGGTAAAAACTCTTACCCACTGAGCCATCTCGCACGCTGTCTAATTAAGAGATGCCCTGCTTCTCTAGAGAGTTTCCCACCTCAAGATCCTTATGTCCATCACATTTGTGCATCAGTGAATATACTCCCAGGTTTCGGGGGTTGGACATAGGCTTGTTGGGAACCATTGTTCTGCCTACCACAAACAGCCTTACCAATGGAAGAAGACTCAAAAGTGGCCTTCTTGGGGTTCTTGCTCAAAACTGAATTTGCATTTTTGAAATACTTTCAAAAGAATCAAGTATATTTTGCTAAATGTAATTGCTTTCTGTCTACACAGCTCTTTTGTGTTAAAATTTAATTATTACTACCCTTAGGGTTGCCTTTCTTTAATTTTTTTCCTCTTTATTTCCTCTTATATACCTATTATTATTAACCCAGATCTCTTACACTCAAAGTTTATATCTGAGAATGGAGAATAGGATTTTAAATTCTATTGCTAGCTTCATTATTTTCCTTCTTAAAACGGCTTCTGATCTTAATGCCCTCATTTTTTTTTAATTTTTGCATTAGCAATACAGCAGCTTAACAAGTAGATGAATGGACAAGTAGAAGAATTGCTGTGTCTGAGTCACAAGTTAGTGTCAGCAGTTAACTGGTTGCATATTACTGGAGAAGTCAGTCTGTCTAAAATACAATTTCTTTGTCTCAGGGAAATAACAACAGTACTAGTTTTGGTACAGTATGCTAACTAGATTTCTATAAAGATAAACCTTACAGCAATGTGTCTGGAACGTAGTAGGCCTCATTCACTGTCATTACCACTGTTCACCTGGAATGAGGCCTACTGGCTTTCATGAGAAGCAACTGATACAAGTTCAAAATGTCATCTGTTCTACTCTAAGGCTCCAATGTCCTGAAAAAGTAGGCCAGATACCAGTTGTATTAAAAATGACTGATCTTTATTATTTAGTCTTTCTTGGTTTTGTATTTGAAAGAAGGTCACATGAGGCCCTCAAAATGGCTATATATCTGACCATGACCTTGAGACCCTGGTCTCCAGCCTCTACATTCTGAATGCTGGTTTTACAGATGTTCTCATCATACTCATATTGTTTGGGGTCTTTTGAGACAAGATCTTGCTGGGTAGCCCAGGCTGTTACAGAACTGACAATCTTCTTGCCTCTGTCCAAGTACTATGACTGTAGAAGTGTGCCCAGGCAATACCTACCAGATAGTTTTTGTAAACTGTGCAAGCAAGTATTCTTTACTTTGTCTGTGGTTAAAGTGATCAAACAGGAGAGAGGAAGTGTTTCTTCTTATCTTCACTCATTTCTTTGAAGTTCAGTTCATTCTGCTATTAAACAAGTATCTTTTCCTCTTTCTTATCTCTAATTCCTACAAGAAAAGAAGCAGTGTTGGTCCTACTGACCCTGTTTTTTCAGCACCTGGCAGAACAGGGCACACACATGCATCTCTTGCTAATATTTAATGAGTAAACTAATAAGGTCATTTGACCTTCTTCTTGGCCTCCATTGGTGTTTCTCCTTCCTGAGATGTAGTAATAATTTAAGGGCTAGCACAATGGTTTATCAGGAGTAAGCTGCACTTTTCATAAGGGTTTTTCCATCCTGGGAACTAGACCTTGGGCCTTGCCAAAGCAAAGGAAGTACTTTACCACTGGGCTACAGCCCAATACCTATTTTTCTTAAGGTATGTCTGACCATTCCACCACATTTACTATCAACTGCTTTAAAATTCTTCCAGTTTTCTTCTTTACCTAGAACTTACTTTACATTAGACTTTTTATCACCTTTTACCTCTACTAACTATACACCAAAAGTCCCCAGAGCAGTAGTGTATCACATCCTTGCTCTGTGCTGTGTGCCTGGCATTGTAGGCAGTGGAGAGACATCCTTTGTCTGCTCACCCTTTTCCAGATTCTGTGTACTTCACGTAAAGCCTGAGCAACATGTCCATGATCAGTTAATAGTTTTATCATGTTGACTGAATTGTTCAACACGATGTCTTCTTTTGAACAATATGGCTGATTGGTATGCTGCATTGATCACACAAATTTCAAATGCAACCTCCTCTTTGCACTTTATAACTCTAAAGTGTGTGTGATGCCTGTTGCTTGGCAACCTGTGGCATTCTAGGGTCATGTGTTATAGAATTTCTTCCACAAGTTTTTGGACTTTCCAATGTTTCCTAAAATAATCTCTCCAAGGTATAAAGGTAAGGATTAGATTTTTAGAACAAACAGCGAACTGTGCTAATGGGAATCGGTAAGGAATTTAATTATTCTCCCAATGTCCAAAGGTAATGACGTATCCCAGTAATACTTTTTTTTTTCCTTTGTTTTGCTTCATACTAGTAGCTGAAAGTGAGATGACTTCCTGGTCCCCAATTTGTCTGCAAAGGTGTCCAAAAGAGCATCTCTTTACTGACTTTAGTGAAGATGGTCTTTCTCCTGTTGCTACTCATCCGCATGCACCAGAGGCAGAAGCACACAGAACACAGAAACGAAGAAGCTAAACTCTGATTCTGAAGTTACCTTAGGTAACTAAGTTACCTTAGTTACCTTTTCCCCCCGTAGTTGATGGTTCTTGACAGTCTTTTAAGGACAGTGTATTTTATTGACAAAATCACTTAATTTTAGCAACATCCTCAATTTTTTTTAAATTCCTGAAAATAGCAAGATTTTTTTTTTACATATAGTTCTTCCATTTCTAGCATGTAAAGAAAAAAGATCTGGAAATAAAACAGTTGCAACTTTGAAATAGGTCCATGTCAACCTACTGTCAGGCCACATCTCAATAATACTAACTACAGGCTGAGATATTATGGCTGGGGGACATGTCTAAGACACTTAACTCATGAACCATCCTATTTCTGCAACACATTGTACTGTAGAGCATCAGTATTTTTCGTCTTTGGAATGTCCTGGTTGACTAGAAGCTAAGGCTTCCAGGACCTCAGAAGAGTTTTTTAGCCCACAAAATTTTTATCATAAAAACATTGAGCTGTAGCTTCTACTGAATGCATACGGATTTCATCTCATGTAATATCAAAATCTTTTCAAGTCAGACCATTAGGAATGTGTACCAGGTGTCCCATGATTGGGGAAGTTAACATTTAGTCAAGAAAGAACACAAATTCCTGAGGTGTTTCCTGACAGATGGACCAGAATCAGTGCCTCTGTGTCACTTACCAAGCCACACAGAGTGATTTGAGTCATCAACGGAGGCCTCCCACAGTGTGAGCCTTCTTTGCACACCATAACTTAGGTAAAGCTCAACGATAAATTACTAAAGCCCTGGATATGTATCTGTAGAAAAGAAAACTTCCCCTGAATTTGAAATCTTATAAAGTCGATAGCATTGAATGCAGCCCCTTGTTTAAAACCAGGACATTTTACGTGGGAAAGAGGAAAAGAAGGAAAAGGAGAGAAGAGAAGGGAGAGATGGAAGAAAAGCTAGGGATGTTAGAAAGAGAGGGCTCAAGGAAATCAACCCAGAGGCACTTTAACAAAATGAAATGAACTCTGGCGTTCTGGGTTGCATTGGTTCTTTTCTTTAATGCTTATCTCAGTTTACTTTCTCTTTGACTACATAGAAAGTGTGAATGAAAAATTAATTTCACAGAAAATTATTCTACGCACAAGCATCCATTCTGCCAGATTCCCTACAAGAGATTTTAGTAAGCCACGCAAGGTCATTAACTTGTTTGAAAAATAATTAGAGAGCAGATGTGGTAATACATGCCTTTAATTCCAGCACTTGGAAGACAAAGGTAGGTGATCTCTGTAGGTTCAAGGCCATCATGATCTATGTAGAAAATTCCAGATTATCCAGGGCCTCATAGTGAGACACGGTCACAATAATAATAATAATAATAATAATAATAATAATAATAATAATAATAATATTCCTTTCTTTGTTTCTTTTTTGAAAAGTAACAAAAATGAATCTGAACTTTACTTTTCCTTGATGTTTATTTTATTAATGATATCAATGTATTAATTTATGTCATTAATCTCTCCAGGCATATTGACTTTGAGTATCAGATGTGAAGTGAGAGTTCAAGCAGCAGGAGAAGCAGGGCGATTGTTTCTTTGGGGGAGAACAGTTCTGAATGCTATCAGGGCCGGAGGTAGTGAATAAAAAATGAATTTTGGCATCATAGTTGGTTTGAACTATTGTGGAATTGAGGCATTTTTGCCTCTTTTTTGTCTGTTTCTTCTTTTGTTGGGATGGGGTGCACCATTTTTTCCCAGCTCTTTTAGTGTAGTTCAGTTACTTGAAATTTTGATAGCAACTGAAGAGTAAAAGTAGTTTAAAAGAAAGAGCATTGAACACCCAGGTATGGGGAGCCAGGGCCTGTCCCTGGGTCTTCCAGCTCCACTGCCCGTGCTTGAGGGACTGTGGAAAGGCAAATTGAGGCCTCTGTTGTATTTCACTTCCTGTCAGTAAAGCAGGGATGAGACTGTCTTCCTTGCTAAAGAGGACAGTGGGTTATCAGGCTGGAAAACTATGTGTTAACCCATCACCTCCACTCTCCACAGTGAGGTGGACAGGATGAAAGGCCCTGCAGGATGTAACCCCTTCAAGGCCTTGAGCTTTCACCACAGAAGGGACACAGTGACTTTTCACCATGTGGCCCCACTGAACTCTTATAGATGGGCTCTTACATGGTCCCAGGAAAAGAAGAACTTTCTGTTGAAAACTGTGGGTGCTACTTCCCATCTCCTGGGTGTTATCTATACACATAAGGCCCCTAAGCTTGCCAAAGCTTTAAGTTAAGAGAAACATGTAAAGTTAAGCCAGACTCCAAAAGACAAATATCACGTGTTCTTTCTCATAGTAAAATCTATGCTTAGATTGATAAATACATAATCATATGTGCATACAGATATACACACATAAATCATAAATATATATACACACATGCTTACACACACATACACATTCATGCATGCACACATATGCACATACAAACATACATAACCACAAAAGCACATGCATACATGTATACACATAAATGCACATATACATACATAAACATACAAGCATATATAACCACAAAAGCACACGCATGCATATATACACATACATGCACATATACATACATAAACATGCATGCATATGTACACACACTGTGGTGGTTTGAATAAGAATGGCCCCATAGACTTATAGACTTGAATGCTTGATCACCAGGGAGTGACTCTATTAGGAGCTGTGGCCTTGTTGGAGTGAGGCTGGCCTCTTTGGAGGAACTGTGTCACTGCGGGGTGGCCTTTGAGGTTTCAAATGCTTAAGCCAGGCCCAGTGGCTCACTCTCCTTTTGCTAACCCAGATGTAGAACTCTCAGCTGCTTCTCCAGAACCATGTTGGGCTTGCATGCTACCATGCTTCCTGCTATGATGATAGTGGGCTAAATCTTTGAACTGTAAGCCAGCCCCAACTAAATGTTTTCCTTTATAGGAGTTATCATAGTCATGGTGTCTCTTCACAGCAATAGGAACACTAACAAAGACACATACATACCTGCACACATGCACACACATACATGCCCAGGACATGAAAATAGGAAGGTGGCTGTGAACATGGGGGTGGGGGTGGGGCTTGGGGGAACAATAGAGAGCATAGAAGCTATGGCATGAGAGCAGAAGCAGGGACTATTTGGGGGAAGAACGGGACCAACAGCAGGGAGACAACAAGAGAGAGTGGAGGAAAGACAAAATAAAAATATAATCGTATCTATGTGTGTGTGAAAATGTCACAATAGTAGCAATCGCTTTCAATGTTAACTCGTAATTAGTAATAATAATAATAAACCAAGGTTCTAAAGATTTAGAAATCAAACCCTGAAATGATAATCGGACTTCACTGTTGATATCGGATAGTAACTTGACCAAGGAGGAAGATTGACTCTATTCTTCAAACAGCTATGTGTCTTTGTGAAACTCTTCCAGTCTGACCAGGTTTGTTTTCCTAGCTGACAGAAAAGACATTGCTGAGGAAGTCATCATTTCCTGTCCTAAAACTTGCCTCAACTGTGTCAAAAATGGAGATAGGCACTAGGAGTGGTGGTGCAGACCCTAATTCAAGCACTTGGGAAACAAAGATGAAGTGTACCATGTGATGGGGACTGTACTGTGTATGTTTATCTTATTGGTTGTTGAATAAAGTACTATTTGGCCAATGAGGCAGCAAGTTAGGCGAGACTAGGAGTCGAGGAGGATTCTGGGCAATGTAGTAAAGAAATGGTAATCCAAGCCGGAAGTGACATAGCAGGGAGACTCTTATTTAAGGAAGGACAAGCAGGAAGTGGTTCCTTTGTCCCCTCTGCTCTTCCTCCAGATTCTCGATGTGATCCACCAGCAAGGGAGGATGCCAATGGAAGGTGTCCGGTAAGTCTTATAAAATATATAGATTTATGATAATTTAGACTGAGCTAGCAGATGAGAAATCCTAGTCATTGGCCAAGCAGCATTTGTACATAATAGAAGTCTCTGTGTACTATCTGGGGCCCTAACTCGGGCGGGCGGCTGGTGTAAAAGTGCACATGTGGCAGTGGGGCTCGGCGGCTTTTGGCAGAAAGATTTATAGTAACAACCATGAGTTCAAAATCATCTTTATCTCCGCAACAAATGTCAAAGCTAGGATGGCCGATAGGAGACACTGTCTCAAAGCAAATTAATAAATAAACAATGGTGACCCAACTAGGGAATCTGCATTTTTCTGGATCCTATGCTGCTACCTTGCAGTAAGCGCCATAGGCTCTGGAAGCCCAGGGTTTGTGCTGCAGAGACTCCTAACTCCTATGTGAGGACAGAGGATGCTGGGGGCACACCTGCTTGAGTTACTCTCTGTGCTACAGCAAGTGATAGAACGTCAAAGATCTTAGTGCATGACTCTGAACACTGAAAATGGCACACTAAATCTTGCCATTCTCCCTACTGTTTTATTAGCATTACCTGTTGAGAAAAAAGTGATTAAGCAGTAAGTGTTATCTTTACTTGCAGAGTTAGAGGAAACAGTGCATGCTGGTGGAACAGTGCCTGCTCTATGATCAGAGAATGACTCAGAGGGGAGGGCATTGGAAAAGGACAGCAGCCTTAAGCAGGATGAATGGACACCTACCACCTTCCTGATGAGATATGAGTGCTGTTCTAGTTTTATCCTGTGGTGATGACAAATACCACGGACACCCTCGACTTAGGGGAAGGAGAGTAGGGCTTATTTGGCTTGGACTTCCAGGTCACAGTCCTTCATTGAGGGAAATCAGGGCAGGAACAGAAGCAGGAACTTGAATCGTAAACCATGGAGGATGCTACTTGCTGGCTTGCTCACTGGTTCACAATTAGCTAGCTTCCTTCTACATCCCAGAGCAACCTACCTAGGGATGGTGACCCTTCCTGATTATCAAGGTACAAACTCTACACAATGAAACACAAATATATGTAGCCAAAATTTTGCCCATCTGCCTTAGCCTGATTTCTGGTACCCATTTTCTAAGAAGGTCTCATAACAATACTTAATTCATCTTGTATTTAGCACCATTGCATTTTGCTTCTGCTTTTCCCAGTGAGTTTGGGTACAGTCAGTTACTCCTACCTCATACAGGCCTGCACTGCAGACCATGTGCTATTACTGTGATCAAATAGAACCACCCAGCTTGGAGGAGAACAGAGCAAATTAAGCGTAGTCTCCATAGGCATTATGCTGTTTTGAATTCAGCATCTACAGTTTTCCAAGAGTGAAAACAAGCAAGTCAGAATAAAGGAGAATCAATACCACACACACTACATTGTGATGGGTTTTGTGGAGGAAGAGAAAATGAAAGAGATCTTTGATGGCCAGGTTGGGGAAGGTATTTGCCAAACCCAGGCAGGGGAAACACACTCCACACAGGGAGGAGAAAAACGTGAAGGTGGGCAATTAGAAGAAAATTAAGGTGTCTGTAGAATGAAGGAGAGCAGGAAACTGAATGAAGGGCTAAAATGGAATGAGATTAATGAAGGAGGGGAAAGGGGAGGGTGCTGAGGATAAACAGAACGGCTGGACCAGGGAGTGAGAGAGAGCTTTGTGCTTTGTTCACACTGCCCGTCTCTACTGCCTATTTCCTCTCCGGCCGAGTTGAAAGAACTGATACTCAAATTTCTTCTTTTCTTCAACTTTCTTGGATGTTATGAAGCACCAAATTCCTGTGATTCATGTTTTTGTCATTTGAACTTTTGATTAAACTCGAAACATTGCCTAAAATTCTTCAACTTGGTCATAGTGAGGAACTTTGAACTTACCTGCCCAAACTAGCCTCAGATGAATGGTTCACACAGATTCAAATGTTCATTGTTTAGCCACACATTAAAAAGTGTGCTTCTCATTGTTTTGCATGGATTAAATGTTTTGCATGGATTAAATGTTTTTGGCAAGATGGTTAAAATCTGAGTAAACAAATTAAGCTCTTATAAAGGTTAATGACCAGGACAACCAGTGCATTTGATACATTATGGTCAGCTCTGTGAGGATGCTGTTTGTAGTTGCAAGCCCACATTTTAACAGTGAATTTACTTATTCACCCGAGACAGAGTCTCTAATACCCAGGCTGGCAGAGCACTAAACTCCTGGTCCTTTTGCCTCTGTCTCCCAAACAGGCAACCATACCATATTTGGATCTTATCTTAAAATATTATTGTGGGTGCCCATAGTAACATGTATGCTATGGTACGTGTGTTAAGGTCAACGGACAACTTTAAGGGTCAGTTCTCTAAATCTAGTGAGGGCTAATGGGATCAAACTTAGGTCTACAGGCTGGCATAATAAGCCCTTTTATTCTCCCAGCCATCTTGCCGGTCCTCTAAAACCTGGCATTTAAAACTAAATTTACAAGAGAAAACTTCTTTTCCCCCTCCTGAACACACCATTGCCAGTTACAACCTAAAAATCTTTTTTTTCCTATTATCTCTCAAGAAACTCGTCCTCTGCCTCCTCCTCCTCTTTTGGTTATTATCCGAACCAGTTCAAGGCATCAAGACTATGGTGTGACTTCCTGGCTTCCAGCAGCCACTGATCGCTAGAGTGAGAACCACATATAATCGATCACACATCTGAGCTTTGTTGTTCGGAAGACATGCCAACATGTAAAGCTGAGTCTTAATGCTCCCTACGTGATCTGATTTACCTCCTCGATGGTACCTCTGGGTCTCCTCACTTCCCTTAGCCACTCTGTGCCATAGTGAGGGTCTAATAAATGGGGAATGATAGCTCCTTTTTCATTACTTTGTGTGTGTGTGTGCCTGTGTGCCTGTGTGTGTGATGTCCATGTTTGTGAAGATAAGTACATGTGGGAACACACACACACATACTCATGGGTATGCCCATGTGGAGGTGAGACTTCAAGCCAAGCATTTCCTCCTCTTACTCTTTATCTTATTTTTGAGCCAGTGTCTCTCACTGGACCCAAGGCTACAGGGATCCAAGCGTCTCCCTTCCGAATTATAGGTGAATACTGCCTGCCCCACAAAGGAGGTTCCTGCCAATCTGAACTCATATCCTTGAATTTGTGAGGCAGGCACTGTACTGACTGAGCCATTGTCCCATCTGCAAAATGTGACTGAAGGTTTAATTGTCTAGCAAATGGCCAGAATTATCTCTCTGAGCTTTGTTGCTAATTTTATTATCCGTTGCACTATAGTAAGGGCATCTTTGAATACTTGTCCATCTCCATGCGTATGTGCATATTCTTTATCTTCTGAATTCTCAACTTTCCTCTCTGCTGCTGTGTGAGGCTTTCTTTGCTGGGCTGTCTCCTTGGGCCTGTTCTGTATTATGCAATTCACATGTTACCTCATTTCATCTGTTCCACACAAAACCCTAGGAGAATAAGCACCCTTCACAGACCTCAGAGAGAGTTCTTCTGGTGAAGCAAATAATTTGCCCCATCCACTCGATCTCCTAACAAATCAAGTGCTGTGTGAAAGCAGACCCCACGGACATTAGAAGAATATGTCAGCTGAATGCATGAAAGCCAGGTTTATCAAAAAGTTCAATCTATTTAAAACATGCTTTGGAAAAGCTGGCTTGTATAAAGTCTGGGCTTGGAACCTCAGCTCTGAAGGGGTCTTTAAGAAGGGTTTGGAGCAGATCTTCCATCTTAAAACAGAACCACCTGAGATAGAAGAAAATCTCTTCTGTTTTAAATAGAACACAAAAAGATTTTCAAACCACCTTTCATAACCCACTGCAAAATTGGTATCTTACCAAAACACCTCCAGTGTAATGTAAATCATCCTGTAATGTCTACTTCCTGTTTTTCTTTCTTGTATGAAATTGAAACCAGTTAGTTCCCTTTGATACTATAATAATCCTACACTCAGTCTTCAACCTATTTTTTGCCTCAGATTATAGAGTTTCCAGCCTCTTTGAGGTTGCTGTGTAATCTTGACAATCTAATTCTCTCTGTGTTTGTGCTGAACTTGTTTATAAGTTTCTCACATAACCTCATGAAGGTTAAAAAAGAGCAAAGCAGGGGCTGCTATTGATGAGCTTTGTAAAAACAATAGCTCAGAATGTTAGTCATCCTATTGTGCTGCTAGAGTTATGATTTTTTAGTAACCATACTTATATAAGTATATAGTAGCTGTATTTGAATATTTTTATAAATTGCTTATTTCATGATTTTTCAGCACTTGTATGTATATTTTTTGTAATTGAATCATGTTTTCATAAAACCTTATTTACTTGAAAATGGTGTTTCTATACCCAGACCTCTTCATTTACACTTTTAACTTATAGGGGAAAAAAGTATAATTTTCCTATTTAAGCTTTGAATGTTTATGATTTTGTTTTGTTTGCTTGTTTTTGTTTTTGTTTTGTTGTTGTTGTTGTTGTTTGTTTTTTGTTTTGTTTTGTTTTGTTTTTTTGCTTCTCTTGTGACCCTCTGTCCCCCTCCACAGAAAGTCAAAATGTTTTTTCAGGTTATAATACTTTCTTTCAAGTTAATCTCTGTAGGGAGAGACCCTGATTACCTGTACTGCTGACCATGGCTGTTTGAGCGTGGTCACAGGTACGTAGGAAGGTGTAGGATAAAGGGCAAGGAGGAACTGGACGCTTTCCCTCCCCCATCTCAGTTCAGCCAGCTTTGGGACGCATCTGAGAATGAATTTCTCAGAGTGCCAAATCTGGTTACTGATTCCTCATGTGAGTATATATTTCCCAATAAATTACCAGTTAATAACCTCTCTTGGTTTCCATTCTTGTTCCTCTTTAAATCATTTCTCATAGAAACAATAGTGTACCTTATAAACAAAGCCACTTCTAGATGATCTCTGAGTCTATTTTACATTAGTTATAAGTGGGTTAAAATGGACTTTAATTGAATAAGTGAAATCTTATGTAAAAAGCTAAAAATGCCCAGACTACTTTTAAAAAATGTGGTAAAATAAACATGAGATAAGATTAAGTGCTTAGCTATATTCAATCATGTGGTTTGATGGTTTAAGAAAATTCCTGTTACTGTGCAAAACCTTCACCATCATTCATCCCTAGACTTCAGCCATCTTTTCAAGATGAAATAACAATGTGTGGTAGAAGAGAATCCTGGTTATTTTCTCTCTCCTGTTCTATGATGCTTTGCCATGGCTTTATGGCTCATTCCGTTCATTCAGTAGGTTGTCGGATTGTCATACCTCTTTCATTACTCTTCCTAGAGGTAAGCTCTTGAGCTGGTTGGGAGGTCACTGCAAATAGTGTCCTCTTCAAATCCCAGTAACT
The DNA here is from genome assembly GCF_003668045.3 of Cricetulus griseus. NCBI lineage: Eukaryota > Metazoa > Chordata > Mammalia > Rodentia > Cricetidae > Cricetulus > Cricetulus griseus. Next base: position 10,432,794 of record NW_023276806.1, on the reverse strand, counting down.
AAAAACATGTTCTTGGAGATAGCTCTCTTCTGTACTGAGGCAAGACCAGGCAAGTCTAGGACCTTTTTTGTTTCAGGCTGATGAGACTCATGAAAAGGAAGTGGTCAGGATAGACTTTTCCTACTTCGTGTTCTGCTCTTTTCCTACCTCATATGGAGGAAGACTGTGTATATTATCAGCAGGCATCATCTCAAATGCAGGATTGTTGTGCAGCTACCTTCTCCAGATGGAAATGCTTCCTCCAGGAGGGAAATGGGAGGATGCTGTTACTACGGAAACTCAGGAAACTCATGAAACTCATCAACAGGCCCTCTGGAGAGTTCTGAGAGGGGTAAATAGTGGAGGTGTGGAGACAGGACAGCAGCCCTAAGTCCTAATCCATGCTTTTCAGTGGTGCAGTTGTCTTTCAGTCACCCAAACTTCTGTAAGTAGCTCATCACACATGATCCTGTACATGACCCCAGTAAACTCATAAGTTCATCAAGGTAGATATGGATGCAAGCGTTTTTCTTATAGATTTTCTCTCTTAATGAATAAGCTTTTGTTCACATCATCGCAGGAAAAAATCATACAACCAATTTGCTCTCTTTTTTTATTGACTGAAATAACAATGAAAGATGTAATAGTGAGTGTAAGTTTAGTATTCAGAAATGCACAAAACACAAGGCATAGATATTGGATGTCAAAAATGCATAAAACACAAGATAGAGATACTAGATGCTGGCCTTCTAGGGAATGTAACTGGTTTGGAAATACATAATTAGGAGATGGAAACTTTGTGTGTGTGTGTGTGTGTGTGTGTGTGTGTGTGTGTGTGTGTGTGTGTGTTCCCATGCAAGTAGATCCTTTCACTGCTTTGTTTGTTTTGTTGGGAATTGAACTCAGAACTTAGGCATTCTAGGTAAGCCTTCTACTGCTCGACTACTCTCTAGTTCCATCAGGCCCTCTTTAAAATACTAATGGACCAGTATACATTTGAAATAAAAACAGTGTGAGATCCCCTTTGAGGTCACATTCCAGGAGAAGTTACAGAAATTGTCTTCTGATTCCTATACCTCAGTACCCCCAAAACAAACAAACCAGCACAAGGATCAAGTCTGAGGTATAGTTAATTCAGTGGTAGAATACTTGCTTAGCATCAATGAGGACATGGATTACATCCCTTTCACCACACAAGAAGGTATCATAAGAAGAAGAACAGCCACAGGAAGAAGGTGACAACTATGATGACATAAGATTAATTTTTCAAGGGTCTGAATAAGGAGTGGTGGCACAAACCTGTCATCCAAGCCCTTGAGAGGCTGAGGCTGCTGCAAGTTTGAGACCAGCTTCAACTACAAAGCAAGACACTGAGAAACCACCCCTGACACACATACACACATACTTTCAAAGTTCGTTACAAGTCCCTGATAAAAAGGGCAAGATTTATGCTGTTTCCATTTAGATTAATGTGTCTTGGGATACTTCATATTTTTCCCTAGGTTTTGACTTACTTTACTACTTTGCCAGTTTATTAATGCATTAAATATGTGTATATATTTAACATTTTGCATATATGTATATTATATGTATACATATATATCACATTTTGACTGTACTTGACCTAGTTTAAGTCAAGATAGCTAGCCTGAAGAGAATTTTGTACATTTAGCACACACAGGTATTTATTGTATAAATAACGTATGTCAAGAACTCATCCAAGGAAGTGGGGTATCTGAAGAGAAAAGGAACCTAAGGAACTCCCCCCACATTAGGAACTGTGTTCTGTGGAATTTAAAGCCTTAAATAAGAATGCATATTTACAGTGGGGCAAAATCCTTGCAACTGACAACTGCTGTTAGGAGATAGTGGTGCAAAAAGTCAGAGTCCTCAGAGGAGGCAGCTCAGACTAACAAGCCTCAGGAAAGGCATTCCTGGAATGAGATGCCCAGCCTAGCATCTGGACTATGGGCTGGGGGGTGTGGGGGATGGGCAGGGAGGAGGTCTGGTGTAGTCTTCTAGTGGTACAGGGTCTGATTACAGAGAGCTCTGGAGGTCAGGACTGTAGATTTGAAAATGTTGTCCATAGACAGCATGGCCAAGGAAAAGAGGGAGCAGAGCCCTGGGAAACAAAATACCTGGAGTTCCTTTAAATGACTGTGTTGGTGTGGAGAATGGAGGGGCCTTCAGCAGGAAGGGTGGATATGATGCAAAGTACGATGAAAATGGAGACAGGTGGATTGAAGATGGGTGCATGGAAAATAGCCTGTTCAAATAGTAGGTGTCTTTCAAAGAATAGGCGTTTAATGGGCTCAGTGTTCTTTTACTTTTTTCCATGAAAAGCATGTCAACTTGAATTGATGAGTTGTTGAATGTAGGTGACAAGGAGGAGGATGAACATGGTACCCCAGTTTCATCTAAGGTCTTCTTATGAGTCTCACTGTCCAAACACCACCACCACCACCACACCAACACCACCACCTCTACCACCACCACTACCCTAATGTCCCAGTCCAGTTCACTCCACCATGGTCATTACTGAATCAGGTGTGTAACATCCAAATATTTGCAATATTTTAAAAGCAAAGCCAAGCTAGCCCAGTGCTATAGTCTTTGCACACGCCTCCAGTGGATTGCACAAATGGAAAGTCTTAGTACTTGGTACTGACAGCCATGGTGTGTACGTTCATGTTGACTTGAATGCACCACAGTGGCTGTCTTTGTGAAGATGTCTTTGGAAGATGCCAACATTTAAATGTGTGAACTTTAAAACAAAGATGCCTGCCCTCCCTAGCTTGGCTATTATTTCCCCTTCACTTGAAGGTCTGAACAGAACACTCTTCAAACTTCTCAGCTTCACAGCCAGTGGATATAGATGGGAGCACTGGCTGTTGCTGGGTCCCTGGAGGATTTTGTCTTTACCAACTTCCCTAACCTGATGAACAACCCCCCACAACACACACACACACACACGCACGCACGCACGCACGCACGCACGCACGCACGCACGCACGCACGCACGCACGCACGCACAAACCCTATTGGTCCTGCTTCTCTGGAGGCCACTGACTAACACAGCAAATATGAAGTAATAATTTTCCTTGGAAAATCCTTGCCTTGTGTACACTGTTCATTTAGGGCAAAGCTGATACTGCTTCTCTGATGATCAAACTAGATTCTACGATAAAAAGGCCTCTAAGCGTTAGTGGGTGATAAAAAGCCTCAGGGATACTGTACTTCATTTCAAACACTTTCACTTCATGAAAGTGAATCGTTCTTACAATATCCTGTTCAACACAGGCCCAGGAACACTGAAACTGCACCAACTTGCTACCAACAAACATTTGTATTTACTGCTAACCAATATTATTTAGTACCCATTGCATTCATCAAGAAGAAGGGCTCTTTAACTTGCTATACAAATGGCATCCTTAAATCTTCCAAACTTTGTCTCTGTTCTTTGTTCTCTCCAGCTCACGCTCCTTTCATATCTGCTCTCGCTTGCACTGTTTGTGTGTTCGTCAGTGTTAAGTCAAGATCGGGATAATTAAATTTCCCTTGAAGTTCAGAGACAAAGTGATTAAATTTGAACCTAAATCTTTCTGAAATCGGCACCTCTCTTGTTTTTCAGAAAGGAGAAATTCTACTTGCCTTTTAGTAGAGATATAATTATCTTGTTCAAGATACTAGATCTTTTGAGAAACAATACAATATTATCTTGGGGAAAGAGAGGGTAGTCAAAAATTCAAAGCAGGTTTTCTACAATTATTTTATATATTCAGGAAGTCATTGAACTTTCTTCATCTGCAGACATTTGACATAACCAAATGATAGGTCTTCCAAGTAGCAGTTGTCTACTTCCCTCAGCATAAGTGCAAAGTGGCAGACAAATATGATGTCTCTACGAAGCACGATGGAAGAAGTCAAAGCAGTAGAGGGGGCAAAAGCTGCTACAATCAGGGCTGGAGCTGGGACTTTATTGATAAGAGTGCTTGTCTAGCATGTATGAAACACTACCCTCAGTCCCCAGCATCACATAAACTGGGCATGGAGGAGTCTACCTGCCATCCAGCACTTGGGAGTTCAAGGCAGAAGTGCCAGAGTGACAGCCGTCCCCTTCTCAGTTAAAACAAGGAGCAAGTGCTAATTAAAATTATAAGCTAGAGAGAGCAGGCATTGAGAAGAAGAAGCTGACCATAGCCAATAATTCCAGAGATAAATCATACTTGATTTGCTAACATATAGATGTGTCCAGGAACTATGATGTACAAATGTTTTGAAGTGCCAAGTGCCAAGTGCCAAGTGCCTACTCCTTGTCCTTTGCTACTGAGGTCTGAAGTACAAACAGAGCTGCAGTCACCAAGCAATGGTAGTTGCAATTCGTTTCCTTCAGAAACGATAGTGGTGACCCTAGGACTCTCCAGATGTGGGGCCACCTTCTCACTGGGTCACAGTACTTGGAAAGGGTGATCTCGAGCCCAAATTCGGCGTGGTGGATATGTGTACCTCAATTTCCAAATCGTTTTCCCAACAGCAATTCCATTCACCCTTAAACTGCAAAGCCTTTCTATTTCCTACATGCTTCAACCTTAAGATGACTGCTCCCCTCTTCCTCCTTCTCAAGTTGATTAGGGAACCCGAATGCAGAACTCAGAGTCACCTTCCAGCCGTGGCTGAGACTCGGTGCCAGAGTGACAGCCATCCCCATTCTCAGTTAAAACAAGGAGCAAGTGCTAATTAAAATTATAAGCTAGAGAGAGCAGGCATTGAGAAGAAGAAGCCGACCCTAGCCAATAATTCCAGAGATAAATCATACTTGATTTGCTAACATATAGATGTGTCCAGGAACTATGATGTACAAATGTTTTGAATACAGTTCCAATCAACCTGCAGAACAGTAATCAGGGAAGCATATAATGAGAACAGGCTCGTGATGATGAACAGACAGCACTAGGTCACCTTGAAACAGAGCAGGACATAGAAGCCCAAACCACAACTGATCTAAACAGGAAGCTTCTTCATCTCAAATTTGCTCTCTCAGACTTTGGACTTTCCAGAAAAAATAAACTGAAACAAAACAAAAAGCCAGTGACTTTCAGAGTTTCCTAGTAAGTGGCTCTGTCAACTTGACACCGTCTATAGTTACCTCGGAGGGGAGGAGACTCCTTTAAGGAATGGCCCAGAGCAGATTGGCCTGGGCCTGCCTTTGTGGGATTGTCTTGATTGTTAATTGATATAAGAGTGCCCAGCTCATTGTGGGTGGCACCATTCCCTGGGTCAGTACAAGAAAGACAGCTAAGAATGAGCCTGCAAGCCAGCCAGCAAGCAGTGTTCCTTTTCAGTGGCTGCTTCAAGTTCCTGCTTCAGTTCCTGCCCCGACTTCCCTCAATGAGGGACTGTGGCGTGTAATGTAAGCCAAGCAAGCCCTCCCTTCCCCTAAGTTGTTTGTGATGGGAGTGTGTTGACACAGTAACAGAATGAAGCAGTGTAGGGTATCCTGGCCAAGCTTTACAGCGCCTCCCGCTCATCCACCCTCCATGCCCTTTAATCTCTTGAAGGAGTTCTGACCCCTCATGCCTATTCAGACAGTTTAGTTCCAAACCGCAGTTTGCAGCTAGCAGTCTGAGCAGGAAAATAGGCACAAGTCACATTTTCTCACCATCTGCAGGCCTTCAGCGTTTCCTGGGGGTCAAGAGCAAGAGCAAGATGGGTCATCACAGGAGAGGAACAAGAGTAGGATCAAGCAAAGTTTTGAACACGGACACCTTGTTACTGCACCAAAAGTGTGCTGGTTCGCTGGTTCTTAGGAAAATACTGAATTTGTTACACTGAAGAGTACGGCGTATTCAACAAGGAAGCAACAACACAGGGAGACAGAGCTACATTTAGTTTGGACTACTCCATCCGTGTCTCCAGGACTCACAACCAGGCCTGGCTAAGCCCTCACACCCCTCAATTTTCGCTTTATTTCTAATCCTTCTGTAAGCCACTCTCATTGCTGACCAAGACTCTTTTTATTAGGGGCATCCTCTGTTGGCAATGATATCTCTCCAAAGTCTTAGACCAACACCTCTTCTTCACTATTCAGCACTCGGTTATATAGGTCAGTCCCTCATAGCATACTAGCTAGGTCAGTATTCTCACTTCAGCATCCGTTACAATTTTACATTTCATAAAGGTATGCTTGGTGCACTGGCTCTGAAGCTCAGTGGCCTGGACTTGAGCATGAAGTTCCGAGCACAGAGGACCTGCTAGCAGGCAAATGCCATATACCTGAGTACCAGTGGTTTTTATAGCATGTTTGCCTGCAGTGAACTTCTGCATGTCTGACATGTTCATTAGCACGCCAGGGAATCTGCTCTGTTCCTTGCTTTGCTTTTGGAAGATACAGCAATTCCATAAACATAACAAATATTTAGTTAATTTATTAAGTGTTATAGTTCTTGTCTAGACACCAATGAAACCTCACATCATACTGCCTCTTAGGCTTTCAAGTGAGGTAGCCCTGACCAGACCTCCAGCGCTGTCACTTTCCAGCTCTCTGATGGAAAACTGAGTACCTAACTTGTTGAAGTTTTGGGTTGATCATGTTTCAAAGGAGCAGGAAGAAAGGAGTCCAAGGCTATATAAGTAATATACATTAATATCACTGGTGGAGCTTTAGACAGGAATAAAAGGCAGGAACCACAGTTACACACTCTTGCATGAGTGAATTTCACAAACAGAATGTTGATAAACCACATACAAGGTATCATACTGCAATATCCACATGCACATGGCTAGAATGTGGGCAAGAGTGAACTACAGAGCTGGAAGTCAGGCTCTGCTGAATTGGGAGCTGTAATCGATAAGACACAGGAGATGTGTGGTTCTGCATCTGTTTCTAAAGGTAGGAAGTACTTCTATTATGTTCATCTTGAAGAAAACCAAGAAGTACTAACTGTAGTTTATTTTATCAACTTGATTGGATTAAGAAATGTCTAAGAAACCCAAAGCACACCTCTGGTTGTGTCTGTGGGTGATGTTCCCAGAGAGGACTGTACGGATTGTGGGTAGCTCCTTCCTATAGGCTGAGGGGCCTTGATGGTGTGAAGGGAGAAAGAAGTGGTCAGCTTGTGCAGACTGTCTGCTGATGTGATGGGAGCTGGTAAGGCCTGCTGCACTCATCCTGCCAGGATGTTCTGAAACCCTTCTGGACCATAAGCTGAAACAAAACTCTCTTCCCTGAAATGATTTCCTCAGGAATTTTACTATAGTCCTGGGGAAGTAATTTGCTCATTGTCTTTTTAATTGGAATCTGTCATCAATAATAAACAGCGAAGGGTATTTTCTTGAATGAGTTAGTACTAAATAAAGTAACGCTAATAAGGCACAAAGCTCACCTCAGGCTTCATTTCTGCTCCTTCTGTCTGACATGCTCAGTCCTGACCCAGGCTCTCTTTACCAGCTGTGTCCTTTGTTTGCAATGATGTCTCTCCAGAGTCTTGGACCGCAGAAGCTGACAGGAGAGAACTGTATTACTCAGCACTGATATTACTTCTCTTTCTTGTTGTAACCTGGGCATCACGCAGTACCTGCTGTCTCTACAGTTTGAGAGCACTAGAGCACCCTTTTGTGCTGTCCCAACCCAGCTCCCAGGCTTCTGTTCCACTGTGTCTTTCCCCTGCAGATCACCCAGTGTCTCATCCTGTCTGTCTGCTTTCTGTGTACTTTTCCATCAGCCTAACACATGCCTCTGTAGCAGGCTCATGCAGCAAACTCCTACATATCTCCCCAAACCCAGATCCAACACAGTCCCCTCAAAAAAACTTTCTCGCGGCTTCAACAGTCAAACACTCTCTCCCTTGTCTTCTCATCCGAGGTGAGGCTTTGTGTCATTGGGTTGTAAATATCCTTTTTTTTTTTAAAGGTGCTTATTCCTAACCCTGGAGAGAGCCAGGCAGGAAAATCAAGAGTTCTAGCTCAGCCTGGGCTGCATAGGGAGACCCTGTCCAAACAAATACTTTTTGTTCCTGTTTCTAGACATGCTGGTTGCCTGTTAATAAAGTTCTCAGACTTTCTGTTGACTCAGGTTTACAACTTCTCCAAATTATTACAGCTTATTAAGCCTATTTTTCACTTACAAAATACAAGTAGTGTCTGCTACAGACTGGGTATGAAAATTAGGTTTTTTGAAAACAAATGAGACAATGCTCTTCTTAAAGAGCTTAGCCAAAAACTAGGTGATAAGTAAATGCTCGTTACCATAACTGGGACAGGGAGAGGCTTCCTTTATTCTGTGCTACCAGCCTAACAGTACCCACTCAGCTAATGGTAACTACTGAAAGGAAACAGACAGCTGCTTCCAGAGACCTGCCTGTTGTTTTGTAGGAGAGAATGAGAAGGTGAAAGAAGACATGAATGAACATGAAAAGCTAGGCATGTATGTATTTTGTAAATTAGCTAAATGAATCTTACAGCACCCCCGGAGGTTTCTCCCCTTTTCCTTCCATAGCACAGATGGCTGCCCAGAGCTGAGGGGCCTCGTGACAAAAGGCATTTCTCATAGACCAGAGCCTGGTGGCTCCAGGACCACTGCTCATTGGATGCTCCTGAAAATATTTCCTCACCACACGGCTGGAGGAAGATAATGACAATCCAACTGAAGACTTGGTGGCCGATTATTTTTTTCACAAAGTCATGAGGCATTTATGCTGCTTACAATATCTTCCTAATGGGAGAGGCTGCTATCGATTGACTGCGGATGGCGGATGGCACTGAGGCTCTTTACATATATTACCGCTAATCCTCAGGCCAACCCTGGGCAAGGTAGGCTGATTCCAATTTTCCGGAGGAGGAAACAATTTCGGAGAGGTTAAGTAAGAGAGAAGAGGCTTAAGCCCATGTCTGTGAGAAACCGAAGTTGCACAGACCCTAATAGCTCTGCTTCATTAAATGATTGACACGAATATCTTAGCATATAAATGAGCACGCAAACCGGTAAATATGTAAGAAATGGATAAATATTCAAAGGTTTGATGTTTTATCTTCATGTGTATTAAAAAGTGATAAATGTTAGATGGCATAATTATTGTATTAGATAATCATATGTTTACATAGTTAAATTAATTCCTTCAGCAAAAGACCTGGCATGGGATGGGTAACCCAAAAGTCCATTTGTGCAAGGTTAGGGTCAAAATTTTTGCATGTAGGTTTATGCAAACTGGGGGCAAATGCCCCAAGAAAAGCAACATATAGCATATCCATTTTCTCTTCTGAGTCAAAATTATTGAGCAATTTGAGCGGAGACCAAGGTACGAGGTGGCACCAAAGTCACTAGTCAGTCGTGTTTGTTGTTAGGATTTCAATGTTGTACTAAATTTTACACGAACTGCTTAAAACAATTAAAGCAAATGTTTGATGAACTGTAGCAAATTAGTCACATAGGTGACACTTCCAGAAGGACCTGTAGGGACAGATAATATGGTAGCTTTCAAAGTTGCCTCAGATGTGGCAAAGATGACTAGAAGGTATAAGAATCAAGAAAATATCACAAGAGGACACTGCACCTGGGGAGTAGCCCAGCAGTGTAACCTATTTTCCATTGTTCCTTGCACTGTGGAATTTCCCCATAGTCTACATAGCTTCTAACCTTTACGTGCCCTCTTCTGACATGGCACCTGAACTGTTCTGGGCTAAAATGACAGCTGCAATAGAAGATAAGAATGGAGGAAGAAGAGGAATCTTTTTAAAGAGTAGAAAAGAAATTTAATATAAGCAACTTTATACACCAATAGATATTTAAAAATAACAAAAATATGTGGGCTTATTTTTTGACAAGTATCTAATATAGTCCAGGCTGCCCTTAAATCCCATTCCCTGGACTCAGCCTCCTGGGGACTAGGATTGCAGAAAAGAGTTTCCTGGCTAATGTATAAGATTTTTGAGAAAAAAAAAAAAGATTATGAAGCCAGAAGAACACAGAAGCAGAAGAAAAACAAAGAAGGGAAAAATAGTTATACATGAGAGGCTAAATCACAAAATGAAAAGATGATGTATAAAAAGTTTGGTACTAGCTAAAATGGTCATAAAATTAAGTAATAAATCAGGAGACAAGAGAAAAACACAAAAATTTGGGAAGGTCTACATGGGAAAAAAGGAGGGAGGTGGCAGGAATGGGGACAGAGGTTAATGGCACCAATCGGCCATCCAGCAGCCAGGAAGACTGGCCAGAAGCTGCTGCCTGCCGTGGGCTGGCCCCCTGCAAGTAAATCCTCTACTTGCGCTGAAGCCTTCCTTCACCACTGAAGAAGTTCAGACCTAGCCTGAGACCTAGCTGCAGAGACCTGGGGAGCAGGCATTTAGTGACGTCATCCTGTCGCCAGTGCAGAAGTGAACAGAGCTTAAGTAAGCACAAATATAAGTTCTGATTCCTACCCACCAGGGCACCACCCTCAAACCTGAGAACTGTGGGAATTCCCAAAGGGCAAGCAAAACGGCCACTGGCCTATTGTCTAGCATGTGGCAAGTGTCACAAAGGCCACAGAGCGGGGCCCTGAAAAACATTAAGTGAAAATTTCATTTGTATGAGGCAAAATTTTATGTCTCTGTTCCAGCAGGAAGAAGAGTGGGAGAGACAGTATGTGGAAACCCTAAATGCTGAAATGCACTTGAAATATTTAAATAACATGTTAAAAAATAAAGGAAGATGAGCTACTGTGATTTTCTTTTTTAAAACAGTTTTTGCTTTTTTTTTTTTTTTTTTTTTTTTTGCTTTTTGCTTGTTTGTTTTTCCCCTTAGTTGTTCAGGGAAACAAATACAAAATCTTGTGTGTGTGTGTGTGTGTGTGTGTGTGTGTGTGTGTGTGTGTGTGCGAGAGAGAGAGAGAGAGAGAGAGAGAGAGAGAGAGAGAGAGAGAGAGAGAGAGAGAGAGAGAGAATTTTTGCTCCACTGCCAATTGGTTAAACAGTATTAATTATTATTTAGGTGAGGACCTATTGGATGCTATGGATGAAATCTTGGTAATTTTCCTACACTACAACTTCTTTCTGTTGAACTTTTTGGTTAATTTATAGCCAAAGTGATAAACCAATAACCAAGAATCAAGATATCATCACATTTGACTTCCACCTGGCTAATGGACCCTTTGTTTGTTTGTTTGTTTTGTTTTGTTTTTTAGTAGATTATCTTTACCAGTGGTTGGTAGCTCAGAATCTTTTCCCAATTCATTTTCTTTTCCAACTCCATGGATAGATTCAGAATCGACAAAAACACTCCTCTGTGATTGAAGGCGGAGATAAGTCAGTGAGATACTGGGGTCAGGTGGGGGATCTTCTTAGAATTCCAAGCAAATTCATGTTGGTCAAACACTCAGACTCCGTCAAAGAGAACACTGGCACTGCCACCTCTCCAGCTGGGAGACCTTACGAAAATTATTATTCTTTTTAGTAAAAGTGGGAAATGATAATTCTCCTCAGAGGACGGTGGAGAAGATTAAGTGAAATTGTACAAGTCTTTAGGACAAAGCCCGCCAGCTCTCTCAGTAACTATTAAAAGGTAGACGGTGGCAAATGTATTCCTGTTTCAATATGCAAACTGAATGCAACAAAATGATTTAGTCTGTCTTTCAAAACTTAGCCAGCCATTCTTCTCCCTCTCTCTGTTGTTACAGGTTAAAATGACTTAGTGTAGCTTAGCCCTATGTTTGTGTGCAAAAGACATCTATTTATTATGATTGATACCTCATCAGAAAACCACCGATGACTCTTTATTCTGATCAATACCCTCTGACACCTGTCATTATCGTGCCTGTTAGTTCTATGAGGTCGCTGTCAGCCCTTTCAAGAGAGCAGGCAAAAGTCAGTCTTTTTTGCCTAATAAAGTCAAACGAGAAAGCCATGTGGCTGGGAATGCTAAAATGCTCTTTTCAGACACTGAATTCTGACTCATGGTTTAAAAATGCTTTTGGAAAACTGCATAGATTGGTCATTCATCACTGGCCTCTTAGGCTCACAGATCTGGCTTGCTTAGGGATGATGATGCCTTTTAAACATGTCCACAAGACCTTTGTCCTTTGGCTTCAATAGTGCGTATATGTGCACACACGTGCATGCATGTGAGCGTGTGCATGTGTGTGTATGCATGAGTGTATGTTTACTACAAATGAAGGTTAAGGTAAGCTCACCTGCACTGCATTCCCTACCTACTAGTTCTGACTTCACTCATCTGGAACACTAAAGCCAGACATACATAATGACATTTCACAACTTATCCAGAAAAATCTCACCTAGAAACAACAGGCTTTTAAAATCAAACCTGCCCTTCAAGACGTCTGAGAAACAGCATGAATGCCATCAGGAGAGGCAGGAGGATGCTAAAGAAACCTTATTTTAAGACAGGGAGAGATCTATTCGCATACACTTACAGCATATTATATTGGCCTAGTTCGTTAGTTACCTGTGAATTTCAAAGTTATTGTTAATGTTTGTTTTTGTTTTTAACAGGAAGATGCTTCTCTGGAATTGCAAGCTCAAGTCAGTGACCAGAGTACCTTCAGATGAACTTTGAGTGACTGCCAATTGCGAAGGTTCAATGCCTTGGCAATGAGGCACAAGTAATGTGTGCAGAGCACATGTTGCTTTAAGATGCTCTAGCCTTCACAGACAGAACACAATTTCTGGCTTGGTGGGGGTCAGAGTTTATCTTGTCTATGTCCATCATGAGGTTCAATCTGACCCAACAGAAAACTCTCTCTCTCTCTCTCAGAAAGACAGTGAAGGACATCATGACTTATCTAGACTTACTCCCAGTCATCTAGCCTTTAGTGCTCAAGCTCCTTAAGGTCTCAAACCAAGGAGCAGGAAACACCTGTTAGACAGTCTCAATTTTTTAAAGATTTTTAAAAATTTATAATGTATACACTATTCTGCCTGCGTGTATGCCCGAAGGCCGGAAGAGGGCACCAGATCTCATTATAGATGGTTGTGAGCCACCATGTAGTTGCTGGGAATTGAACTCAGGACCTCTGGGAAAGCAGTGAGTGCTCTTAACCTCTGAGCCATCTCTCCAGCCCCCGAGTCTCAATTTTATTCCACTGGGAAGCAGGTCTCATTTATTTTCAGCTTGCCAGTCATTTGAAGAAAAGGGATGAGCTGGAATTGTTTGCTTTGTGAGTGAAGTTTGGTGGGACCACCCTTGAAGAAAACTTCAGGGTCATGAAAAAAGAAACATTGGCTTCAATTCAGAAACCCAACTGGGATGCATCTTTCAAGTTTTGTTTTTTAAACTTAGAAAGATTGTATTGAACAAAAATTTTAAAATAAAAATTGTAATGAATAAAAAATAAAATGTTTTAAGTAAAATATTTGGACCCATGCCACTCTATGAAAGAAGAGTAAAGTTCAGTTTTAATCCTCAGTTTGGAGCTTGAATTTAGGTAAACATACGGTCCACTGCCCTACTCATCTGAACCCAGGGAACATCTCAGGTACATTCGCAGGAGGACTCATGAAGTTCTGTTTTGAGAACCGGCAAAGAATTTGCCCATTTCTCACCTTTTTCGGGAGATTACAATGGCAATTTCATGCCAGATAACCCGTTTTTTACTGGCTACCATACCACCTCTAATGAATGAGGATGAGTTGGAAGTGACATTGCATTTAACTAACTTGTATCGTCTTCCATATAACTGACTATAAAAGTGCACAAAACAAACATGAACACAAAGATGTATAAACTACACATTAGCAAAGGGAGCAGGGAGCTTGACTTTTTTTTTTAAAGAAAGGGTGACTCTAGATAAACTTGTATCAAATACATCTAAGATAAATGGACAACAGGAATTCTTATTACCAGACAAAGAGAAGAGTTGTCCTAGGGAGACGGATGGCAAAACAACTTTATAAGCTCATGCAGACAAAGAGCCAGGGATGTAAGAACTGTGTATCTAGGAATAGTTTGGGCAGACTCAAAGCAAGAAGGCAAATAACAAATTCATCAGATGTTAAAAAAAATAAAACTGAAAACATCAGGTGCTGGAGCTATGGCTCAGCGGGTAAACTAACGGATTGCTGCACAAGTGTGAGGAACCCAACTTCGGATCCCAGCACATAGTGGCATATGCCTGTAACCATGGTGCTGGAGACAGAGACAGGAAGAACTGAGGACTCCCTGGCTAGCCAGTCTCTCCAAAGTGGTGAGCTTCAGGTTCTGGTAGAGACTCCACAAAACCTGGGTGAAGTAATTGAGGAAGTCACCCTGAAGTTAACTTTTGACAGATACTTGTGGCCATAAAGACAAGTTCACCCATACCCCCATAACACACACACTCACACACTCGAAGATTGCCAGAGGACTGATAATTTTAACCTTAAAAATTACTTTGTGCAGGGAGGAATCCCATACAGAATTAAAGGCAACATATACGTATTCCTTTTAGTTTGTTTTAAAAGCAATTGTTATTTTCCAGCAAAGATGAATGAATTTTCAAATTGTATTGTTTGGGGTAGAGACTAGTGAAGAAATGATTTTTGTCAAGAGACCACTAAACACAATGTTGCCATCATTTTAGAGTTCTGAGAACTGACAGGAGAGAAACAAATGGGACTAACTGAATAGTCAACACAGCCCTTCCTTTTTCAGAGTTTTTAAAACTTCATGACTGAGGCAGGCTGATACTGTCTATCTTATATACAATGAAGTATGCACTTTATAAGACAGTCAGAGGTTAGGACTCTGAAAAAAATGCAACAAGGTTGAAATGCCAATTCTTGCTTATATGACATCCTTTTCCAGAAGAGTTTGATACAGTCTGGGCATTTAGCCTGTCAATCACATGGACTTTCTCAGAAGACTGTGAAACCTGGATGCTGAGCTTTTAAAGGAGTCAGTTTGCACCGGGATACTGATGGTAAATGACTGTATGGCTCTTCTTCAAACATTAGTTAGGATTTGCTGTGCCCTCAAGGAGGTATCTGAACACAAACTTTAAATTCTTTCTCTTGAGGCCTTAGAGATGGCTCAGAAGTTGGGATATTCCTACAGAGGACTAAGCTCAGTTCCCCTCACCTACATCTGTCTGCTCACTACAGTTCCAGGGCTTCTGTTACTCTTCACGGCCTCTGAGGGAGGGCGGTGGGCAGGCATGTGGTACACTCACACACACACACACACACACACACAGAGAGAGAGAGAGAGAGAGAGAGAGAGAGAGAGAGAGAGAGGTCACATCCAGTAGTGACCAGGTAAAGTGATGCCTGACTGAGTGGCATGAGGGACCTCTAAGCTTGGGCAGAGTATGGTAGATGACATGGCACAAATCAGAAAGATCTAATGGTAGGGCACCAACTGTAAGAGTTTTTGCACTCGGAGTAAGAACTATCCTTCCTACCAGACCTGCCACTCAGAGTGTCTGGTCTTCCTGTCTGTAAACTGGGCATACACGCTCCATCCCCTCCCTCTCCTTTACACAGCCCTGAGAAATCCATGGAAGGGGGAAAAAAAAGTCAGTTGTATTTTTCTGCCCAAATTTAGTGGTAGAGTTATAATTCTTCATCTATTTCATAGAATTTTGGTTCCCACTGCAACTCATTTTGCAGATTTTGTGTCTGTATGAGAGAGAATTATAACATGAACCCACTGTTTTCATTGCAAATGAGAAGCAGGCAAACTTGCTTGCATTCGTTCACATAGCTGTGGGTCCCAGTCTGAGATCCCTAAGGGGAAGGTGAGATGGATTGTAAAGGGCGGCCTTGGTCAAGTGTACTGCTTAACATACATAAAAGTGCACGTTACTACTTGAAAAAAATTCACATTTATTTACTGTCAAACCGTGTTAAACTTTACACTGGATATTAGTGATGGGCTCATTATTAACAGGTTTACACAAAGGGCTGGAAAGAAGAGCAGAGCTCGGCTGAAACATTGTACATGTCATTAGAACTTTACCATAAAATAAATTAATTACTAAATATAGGCAGAAGGAGTATGGAAGAGTAATACTTCTGTTTTATTTTATTTTTTATTTTTTAAAAAAGAATAGGCACCTTTTGTTCACTAGAAAGGTTGTGAGAAGTGCCCAGTGCCCCCTTTGCCCTCCGTTCCAGAATAAACAGAGGGATGACCCAAGACCTGCAGATTTCCCCACGTTTGTGCAAGGCATGGCAGGACTGACTTAAAGAGGTTTCTCCCCATAACACACGCTCTTTTGGCAGTAAGAAATTTAAATGTAAGAAAAGGACTAACTGGTCAAAGCAGAACACTGTCTACGGCTGAAAAGAAGCAAAACCGGGGCGAACTTACCATGGCGGGAGTCAGAAAACACATTTCCTATCTGTGCAACCAAGAGCTCGTCAACAAGATTTTCTCCAAACTCTTTTTAAAATTATTTTAATGACAATTATATCTTAGTTGGACACAAATGTATTTATTGTACCCTAGCAATAGAACAAAATATAATTTCTTTAGCCATTTTTTTTTCATGAGAATAGTTCATTGTACAGTTGAGGAAACATGAAATAAGGCCTGTGGCTTGATTGCTACTGGTTAAACATGTTTTCCATTGTTGCCTTAATGTAAAAGGTTTGCAGGGAAGTGCAAACGGGTGCAGAATCTCTCTCCTGCTTTTCCAAGTCTTGTCAGGAAAAGAAAGATACAGTCAGTTTGTCCCACAGGATCTTAAAGCCTACGTCTTGTATATAATACAATGCAGGCCTACAAAACAAACAAACAAAAAAAAACAAAAAACCAAAAAACGGTGCGGCCCTATTTACAGACTTAGTTCACCAACCGCTGCCGCAAGTGACATGGCCGGGAAGGGTCTCTCGTTTGTTTCACAATCTCTCTACACAGCAGCAGAAACGTAAAATACCTGGTTGGCATCTCTTTTTCTTTGTAACAAATAATTCAATTTAGTATACTCTGTGTATGTACAAAGTTTTCGTATGCTTTATAAAAATTCACAGAACTACGAGGTTCAGTCTGGTTTGCTTTCCTACAGTGGAGAACCACGGGTCATGAGAGCCGACTCTTGAGGCAGAGTTGGAGGGAGCTGCAGGGGCCACTGGCAGCGCTCTGGACCGATTAATACTTGCGTGTGGCCCTAGGAGTAACTGGACTATTAAAGGCTCGTCACCAGCTGCATCTGTCCTTCCCTGACGTCCCCCTCAGGGATGCACCCTTCTTTGTTAATGGGGATGATGTAACCATCACTATTGCCTCTGCTGATCTGGTAGCACATCTGGAGCTGGCGGCCAGCTCCAAGATTGGGCATGCTTTTGTAGTAAATGTCCTCGTTCTCACTCCTCCTGGAGGGAGACAGGTCCTCTGCCATGTCGGGGCTGCTCTCCGGGTAGGGAGAGTCTCTTAGGTTGGGCATGCTCGTGTACAGAGAGTCTCTGTTGGGGGACTGGAGGTGGTCGTCGGCCTCGGCCGTCAGCTGGGAGACGTAGCTGTCGGTTGCCTCCGGCTTCCCTTTTTTCTGGGGTTGGTACAGAAGCGAGTGAGTCCGCTGAGGGATGAGCGGCGCCTCCAGTTCTTTGTGGCGGAACTCCAGCGCTGGGTTGTCTCCATGCATCAAAGATGAGGCGTCAGCCACAATCGCGTCATCTTCACTGCTGCTGCCGCCGATCACGGGTTTAACCGGGAGCTTGAGCTCCAGGTTGTGGGCTTTGGTGCCACCCCGGAGGTTGTTATGCACTAACTCTGAAATGATCATTTTCTCAAACGCGGTGTCATTCAGACTTAGTCCGCAGTCCACGACCTGCACCCCGTCGTGGTAGTCCCCCTTGCGCAGCGAGTAGCTGTTGTTGAAGTTACCATTTAGCGGTAGAGTATCCATGGCACTCGCGTCCCTGGCATTGTTTAGTGAATGTCCTGCAACAGAAAAGTGTGCGGTTACCAGAGCTGCATCTACGCCTTCCCGAAGAAACTGCAGTTCTCATATACAACATGTTTTTAATGTCGTTCAGGACAAAGTTGAATTTGCAACCTAACACTTGAAAAGTGCCGGGCTTTCCCGCATTCCCAACGGTAAACAGTTGCAACCCTTAGATAACAGGAAGAAGTGTCCGAAAAATAATACTGTTTTCCAGGGAGGGAAAATGGCATACAGGATGTTACTTTATCAAGTTCATCAATCGGGTTTTGGTCCAATTTTGACACGTTTGCGAACAAGACTTCACTCCATGCCCTTGCATAGGTAATGCAAAGCAATTCATTAGTGACGTTTACATTTTAAAATACAAGACCATGGCTCATAAAATAAAATCAACAGAATTTGTCCTAAACAACACTAAATTAAAAAGGAATAAGTCACATACAGAAACCAAAAAGGCAATGTACAACAAAAGCCCACATAACTGGCAAGCAACTTTTAAACAACATTCTAACATTTCCTTTTTTCTGGAGATGAAATTAAACAAAACAAAATAACAACAACAACAAAAAAGGAATGAAAAAAAATGGACAGATACGAAGATTTCATGATGAACAGAGTCAGGCATCTCTCACACTGACAGGACCAGGGTCCACAAGCACCATCCGACAACACAACAGACAGCAGGTGGAATGACTCACTTTGGACAACTCACATTATGTCTGTCTGCTCAGGCTATCTGGCCTAAGAGTAGCTGATATATAAAAGAAAGTAAAATGATTTATTGTAACATGATGAAGAATTTCTAAGCTTCTCAGCAACTTAGTCAGAGCAAGGGTTCAACAAATTAGATTCCCAGCAAAGCAGCCTCGACTTTTCATTGAGTACTTCTTGTTATTTTGAGTTGTGTTTGCTACTTAATATGTCTAACGGCAATGGCCTTAGGCTTCTGAAGGTCAGCGTTGGCCTGCAGCCCTGCACACTGCATCAGTCACAGTGACAGTACCAAATGAACCAGTGGAGACTACTGTACGAGACTGGCCCAGAGACATCATGGGTATGGAGGTCAAGTGCAGAAATGTTAGAGTTTTCTTAAGTATGGGTCACAGAAATTAAATCAAGGATAGATATTAACTATGGAATGAGAGGTGTCAATCTCAGCTAATACATATTTTTTAATTTCTAAAAGAATGAAAGATTGGATAAATCTGCTTGTGATATGAAGAAAGAGTTCAGGAGGAAAGAAAATAATGGGAACATGCTGTATTTGAATCAGAACTGTATTTCCAACAGACACATAAACATGTAAACTAGGACATCACAGTGATCGTCAAGCAAATGGAAAAAAAAAAAGTCAGAGAAAATTAAATGGACTACACGATGGGAAATTAGGTTCTTCAACCTCAAAATCCTAAAGTGGAAAAAAAAAAATCACCAGTCTACAGCGAGGTCTGAGAAGAAAATTAAAAAAGAAATCAACAGAAGAGTGACAGGATGTTACTGCAATGAAACTGGCCACTGTGAGGCTGAGCATTGTATGCAAGGCTTGGTGAAGTTCAGGAGAGGAGGAGGCGCCCTTGGTGGCTCACTCCACTCTTAAAGCTGCAGATATCTTAGAAAACCACTGTTCTTCAAAAAGCCAAAATGTCTCTGCATGGCACAAACTTCATGACCGACAACGGACGGCTGGTGGGAAGGTCAGCCCACGTGAGCGTATCGGGAGGAGGGCTGATGTCTGCTACCCATTCTCTTATCAAGCCCGAAATAATTTCTACATTAGAAAAAACTGTCAATTCCATTTGTATCACGCTCCGTGTGCTAAGAAAAATGAAGTAGTGATTGTTATCTATAAGGTTTTTTTTGTTGTTGTTGTTGTTGTTGTTGTTGTTTACTTGATTAGGGTCCCTCAAATTAGTGTATATGGGCCACTTTCTTGCTTAAGAATATCGTTAGGAAACACTGGACCCTTTTAAGCTGTCACATGGCGAAGATGCTAGCATTTTCCTCTGAAATGAGATTCAATCTTTTCAGTTTCTTTCCTTTTCATCATTGCTTCCTAAGTATAAAATAATATATGCTGGGTATAATTCAAAAGGTGTTTTCTATGATATACTGCAGATTTAAGACCTCTCTGGTTTTGAAGAGGCATCTTTTTCTGCCCATGTTCAGGTAATTCACTTGAAGACTTTTTGCATAGCCTGTAGCAAGATTACTGTGGGAATGCAGAAATGATAAGTCAATTATTAAGCATTTTGGCTGACAGTACTTCAGGCTTTCGAGAGAAAATTATTTCGGCATTGCACAGACTTCAGTGTGGACAGCATTTGCTACAGACCTCTAGGACTAATGAAAGCCAGTATACAGAGATGCACTGTTGGAATTTGGTAACATTTTAGTTGCAAATTGTGAACCACTTGCCCGCTGAGTCTACTTCATGACTGCTAGGTATGTTTTAATTGTGCCCGTTAAAAATCATGCTGAAAAAATTTACATTTGATAGGCAAAGTTAAGTTTGACTCCCATACTTGTCTCTCTGTAGGTTGCTAGAGGAGAGCATAAGGAAAGTAAGAGAACAAGAGAATGAAAAGAGAAGCTGCAGTTACGTTAAAAAGGAATCGCAAGAGGAACAAAAACAACAGACAAACTGGAACAAAGTTCTGCGTTTAATTTAATTGAAATTGTTATTCACAGGTATTATATGCTAGTTTTAGCCATACGTTAAATTTACCAAAAGCTTAAAAAATACTATTGAATTTTTTTTAATAAGCTAGTAAATATAGTAAACAGGACAGGTGAGTGAAATCCTCCCCCTCCCTCAATTAAAAGCCATGGGCACAGACTGACTTAATAGCCCCCGCATCCCCAAAGTTCCTTCCGAGAAGGAAAACTATGTAAAGCTGCACTATACTATAGTTCGATTCTATTGAGAATGCTGGATGCAGTTCTCTACACCTGGACATCCAAATTATCTTTAACTAGTTCACTCCAGAAGCAGAATTTGTCACCAAGGTTTAGAATCAACTGAACAATATATTATATAGATAGGATACCTCTAAATGATATAAATCTTGAAGATGGGCTCTCGGACCATGTGATGTCAGTCCTGTAATAATATATTAAGATTTATGCCACCTGTGTCAAAAACATGGATAATCACTGCAAGCCTATCACTCCTGAACTCTTACTATAATATAGTGCAGTTTTAGAAGCCTGCCACTGGCAATACCTTCTTTTTTAATCTGAGAAACTAAAGATGTAAGAATAATAAATATATAGCAACGAGTTATTTTAGAAATAGGATCAGAGCTCTGTTTAGCAGCAAAGAAAGATAGTTTTTATTTGTAAGTATAAGCACACCTGGTGAGTTAAACACAGGAGCTGAAGGGGCATTACATACAACTGTTTCAGCGAGCAATGTGTTATAGGGGTTGTTAGTGCCGTGGGGTCGAAGAAGAGGGTTTGTTAGTAGGTAATTGCCAGTCATTCCTAAAGCAAAGAAACAGAAAAGAGTCCATCAGTGCGCTTGTTTCAGGGTTACAGTTGCAGTAGTTTAGTTAACTCATCGGGGCAGTGGGCAGGCTGGCAATGGAAAGGCAGCTGCAGTTTTCCTGACTCTACCTGAACTACTGATTTGAAGGAGAAACGGGATAGGGAAGTTCAATTCGCAGGTGCTTTCTAAGTCCCCCAAGTAAACACCTGCTGAGAATGACATTTACTAATTTATACAAGATCACTGTTAAACAAAAATGGCAATTAAATGCATGGCATCAACATTATGCTTCCGGATGCTACTGCTTAATATTAAAACCCTAATCACCAAGGCCCAGCAGAGGGACTCTGAACCTTGCAGACTTACAGGTGTGGGACCGTCCCTCCTGAAAACATCTGTGTTAATACTGACTTCCACACAAGCAGGGGGGAAAGCAGCTTCCACAGACATGTAAGAAAGATCACAAACTGTAAAAAGCCGCACTTATTAAAGGGGAAAGCATACATGCTGGGAGTGGGGTGGGGTGTAAATGAATAACTAGACCAGGATAAGAATGTTGGCCCTGTGATCTCACTTGCCAGGTTTTAGAAGTGAGTCTTGGAGTAACTTTACTATGTGACAACCATGTCAACAGAATGAGGGTAACAATGGGGGCAATGGTGAAACGGGGACTTTGCTGGCTCTAACGGCTAAATCACAAACGTGTTTCACATCATTAATGAGGGTAAGATTCAGGCTTGTGTGGATGTCATACAGACACCCTTTTCATTTATTTCACAGCTGAACTATGTCATGACAGTTGTATGGATCATAAACCACTAAATCAAAACTGAAAGAGTCTCTTTCCATAGACTGGTACAATAACGCAAATTTTTCATCCTTGACTGAAATAGACTAAGCTTTTACTAGGAAGTACCGGTGGCTTCATGTTTATGCCTTAATCTTGCTAAGCTCCTTCATTGCTGACCTCTATGGTTTAGGAAGTAAAATGATTTATCTAACAAATTTAAGTTGGCTCTACTCAACACATGGAACTCTATGGGGGAAGCTGGCTGGTTTATACGCTTCCATTCATTTTAATTTACTACAAATGTCTTACTACTTAATATTTACCCTAAAATATAAAATAAGGGAACTTTATGAAAATCATGCAAATTTCAATGTGAAATTCGCACCGTTTTCCACAAACCATAGTTACTCTAATTCTAGCCAAGTCTTAGGAAGATAGCTTTCATAGATGTCTTATAAAGGACAGGTGTAAACTAGGGAGAGAAACCTTTCCAACTCTAACAAGGTATGTTTTCAACAATTAGTTTTTCCATCCATGTTCTGTTATTGTGGAGCTTAAACTGTATTTCCTTCCATTACAATATGGAAATAATATAAATCTATACATACTTTGATGAATGATGTTAAAAGTTGACCCCCAAAGCTTAATAACTGATGAATTAAACCCACGACAGGTAAGTCCAGCGTCTTCTCTACAGTTAGTCTAGGCTCACACAAAGCACAAACTGTACGCTGTACACTCAATTCCCCTAATAACTGACCTTGGTTAAGGGTAGAAGTGCTATTGATGTCACCTGAGATAAAAGAAGATTCAGACTGTTTCCTCACGGTGTCATTCCACATCCTTCTGATACGACTCTATTGACATGAAACAGCAAGAAAAGCACATTACGTCCACTTTCCCAGGCTTACCTCAGCAACACATTGCTCTGTCCTAAATCATTAGTATGGGGCTGTTGTCTGGGCTTTTTAAGAATGTGTTCTGTTGGTCCAAAGATGGGGACACCAATACTGCTTTGTTGCTATCAAGAGCTACTTAATCTTACACACTTGGTTCGGGTTTGTTTGTTTGTGAGTCAAGTGTCATGTAGCCCAGTCTGCCCTCAACTTGCTCTGTAGCCTGGGATGGTCATGAAGCTTCTGCTTCCATCTTCCTGGGGCCTGGATTACAGGCACAGATCACCACACCTAACGTTAATCTTCCACTCTCACATGTTGTTATTGCCTTGTTTAAAGTAGAGACAAAGACTTATTCAATGAATGTGTTGAGTGTCTCCTAAAAGCACTATTCTAGATGACCTGAAAATATGAATTATGACAAACTTTAAAGCGCACCCTCAAAGAGGATGTTTGGCATCTACACAATATGTTGAGTACACATTTCAGAGGAAACAAATCAAAATCTAAAGTAAAAAGTGAGTACTTAATACCTGATCACTACAATGAGGAAACAATTAGTGCATCTAAACAGAGCATGTCTCTGCAGGCTTTCTATAAATAAGGTTAATTAAAGATGCTGTCAAGCTTTTTGTTACCTGTGTGCCAGAGGAGTAGCGAGCACTGGTTCGGGTGGTTGACGCCTTCACAGAGCTGTGGGGGCTCTCAGTCGGGAGGCCGCCACAGCAGTACCAGTGTCTGAAGCACTTGCCATATTCTTTTCGTACCTGGATCGAATAAATCCAAGACCAGGAGATTAGTGTATGCACATTGGTTTCTCCTGTCCTCGATAGTTAAATAAACAGTGAAGACAACTGAGAAAAATTAAGCTTCTATGGAGAAAATAGGTTGAACTTGACTCAAGTTCAATGCAAGTCACTAGAGTAACCTCTGTCCACAGACTGGCTGGTAGTAGATTTACTACTATTATGCAAATTCGAGTTATTAAGACGAAGTGAAGTAGTAAAGGTTTCTTCTTGGATAAATACTTAGTAACTGTGCCTTGGCAAAATAATTGGACAAAAATAATTAGCATCTTTGACGCTTGGCTGTGCATAGCCAATTTGGAAATCCATCTCTGATGTTTTATAAGCTTAGCCTTCGTGAGGTAGTCAATACATAAACCTCTGGGTGGGACACACAAGGCACCTTTGGCATGAGAACAAACCCAGGAAGAAGTACTTGCATACATTTGCATACTTAGGAGGGAATAGTTTTTCCAGTTTGCTGCCATGCCTCTTCTGGTATCTGTGGAGTCTGAGGTGCTGCTTTACTCCATTAACACAAAGCAGAATCATTTGTGCAGTTTCTTTTGCATTAGTGAGTTACTCGTGTAATTCCCTTTGTTATCTGAAGCTGAGGTATGAGTACCCACAAAAATACTAGCCTAAAAGAAATCCTAATTTAACCTTTAAAATGTGAAATCCAAGCAGCTGAAATAAGGCTCCTCATGAACAGTGAGTGATACAGAAGTGGTGGTGGGGGGAGGGGTATGAGAAGGGATGGCTGGGTAGCATAGAGCTACACTGGTATATAAACATGGCTTTTGTAGATTAAAGCTAGACTTTGAAATTAGAATAGACAAGAAAAAAACTGCAGACCAAAGAAAATAATTCTTTTCCAGATTATGCAATACTTGAAACCATTCCTATCTCCTTTTTCTGTTAGCTGCCTGCAAAGGCCCGACTGACACTCTTCCCAAAATTGGATAATTAATGTCACAAGAAAACTTCTAAGCCTCAGCATGCTTGCATTGTCATCTTTTCTGTTTTATTAAGTGACACATATTAGAAGACACATGACCAGCACTGAGCTTTCAACGCTTTTCCTGGGCCCGACTGTGGCTCATTCAAGCATCATAAATGAAGCTTCTATTGTATTTCTTCAACTTAACCATTTTATGTTAAGATTCTTAACAGTCTATCATGGTAACTCACACTAAGAGACATGGAAGACTGAGTAGAACATATTCAGAAGGGGAGGATGTGTGATGCTTTTAAAGTGTAGTTGTCAATGTAAGAATACAGAGAGCTTCATGGTCAAGGAATACACATGGCTACATGAAGAAGCGGTCTCTTAAGAGTCTGCTGCTAAGGCAAAGCTTTATGTCAACGCTGGGGGACATGACCTCTGAGGAGTGATCAATATGTGACCATATGCTTTATGCAGGATGCTCACATACATAGAGCACGCATAGAAACGGCAGTGGTTCCCCAGGCTACCCCTGTACAATGTTTAAAATGTCATAGTGCACGGTTATTAAAACACAAGACACCTTAGGAAAAAGTCTACACGTGTAGCCGTTTTTAGAAGCTCTGAAAAGCTGTATAACCAAGACAATGGCAATCAAAATGGTATTTTATCCAAATAACCCCCTCTGGTGTTGGTTTTGCCTAATGCCTATATTGCTGTGACTGAACATTATCTGCCAGCATTTCATGCCTCCTGTCATTATCTCAAAATTACAGCTTATTCGAAACCAATGGAAGTAACAACACTATCATCTTGTCAGAGCTGAAAACTTAATAGTTTTCACTTTCACAATTCTCTTTCTCCATTCAATTCAGTGACCAACTAGTAATAACAGAATCAAAGACTACATTAGACATGCAGGCAGGGAGAGGCGATTCCTTGTGAAAGGCACGTAAATTCTAAACTTAAATGGCAGCTAAGTGGTTTCCTTGGTTCTGGCCACAGATTCAAGGTTTTTACCCTCAACTTTCATTTTCGAAATTATTTTTGCTGACTCCATTCCACATACATGAAATGAGGACAAAATAATCAGAGGTGAAACACTAAATGATAGTTGTTTTAGATCTTTCAAAATCGCTCACAAGGCAACATTAATATTAATCTTTTTGCATGTCTGGAGCTTTAAAAATTAATGTTATTTGTCCTTGGATTCATTTTCATTTTGTACCAGTGTGTTCCTATCAGTGAGCTAAGACTGAATTTAACCTTGTATTTTTTTTTTATTAAGCTTGTAACTATGCACAGATATTTTACAAACCCTTACACCAAAGAAGGGGATCTTGACATAAGCATTGAGTTTGCTATTGTCCCAAATTGAGATGCAGAAGGTGACTGACTGATGCTATGCCACTCTGCATGGGTGCTTACATTTGTAGGTAGGTACTAAAGATCATTACAATATGACACTATTTAGAAACAAGGCAGCTGTCAGGAGAAATCTTCCCCAGACCCACTGTCAAGTCAAAGGCCCAGTGAGGGAAGGCTTTCCCCAGGGGTCCCTCCACTTACTTTCTTTTGAAGAGCGCAGTGGAAGATGAAAATGAAAACTCCCTGGAAAGTATTAAAGGTGGTGAAGAGATAGGCCATCACAACAGTCTCCTCATTAACAAAGAGCAACCCAAAGGACCAGGTTAGGCCCAGGAGACACAGAAGGGCAAATGCACCAAGCACCCAAGACCTGAAAAAATAAAGTGGATTTTGTTTTTAACAGGTTCAGTGAGGAGAGCAACATTTATCTCATTTTGTAACGACTCAGTAGTAGAGGTTGACTTGCTCTATGTTCACTCAAATTCAACAGCATTTTGGCTTTAACCTTCCACCGATTAAGAAAGAACAGCATTTAGTACTGCAGCCTCCAGTGGGTACAGCAACAGCGGGTATGGCCTTTTCTCGCTCCAGAATGAACAGGCATCAAAACTATAGTCAAATGCAAGGTGTAAAAATATCCCCCGTGGCTTTGTCTTTCGTGTGAATTTTAGTGAAAGAAATTAAGGAGTCCTTAATGAGTTTACTCCTCTATTTCTATTCCTGTGGTGTACTCACGACATTAGATAATGTGACACACACAGAAAGGTTAAATGGCAGATAATCACGGAGAGCCTAAACTTGAGATTCTAATAAACTAGACTGAGGCGAGCCTACGTTATTACAGTGGAAGTATGAAGAAACCTAGCTGAAATGAGTTAAAGAAACAAAACAAAACAAAACAAAACACGAGAACAACTTCAAAATAAAATATTCTGGCAGAGATTTCATCATGAAAAGCTTAAGGAGAAAAGAACCGCAGAAAACAGGGCGGAATGAGAAGGGTTTAGAGTCATTGCATTCCATGTCTAACTAATGATCTTACTTGATAAATGGCTTATTATCTTCATAGCTAGAAAGCATTATAAGCAGAAAAGAGAAACAAAAATTATTAGACAGAATTAAAATAGAAAGTAATAAGAAATCATCTATATATTTTATAAATTAGTCAAAATTAAGAAAGTCAAAATGCAGAGGCAAGCAATATAAAAAAATAAAGGCATATTATAGTTTAAGGGTACTACAGCAAATTAGATACTCCAAAATAACTATAAAAATTAAGAGCAATTCATGATACTGACGGATTTCCAAAAAACATAAATCATGCTGTAAGTTTGTTAATGTAGGGTTCTACCTTACCCAGGTAAGTCCGTATTATAGTAGCCATCACAAACACGGTAATTACTGGTGTAGGTGAGAAGACAGAAGGAAAGGGGAGAAAAGAGAGAGACGCTAACGATTAGCTCTCTCTCTCTTACCATGCAACATGCAATGAAGACGGTACTAACCTACTTAAAACATCTACTCACAAACAACAACACTC
Organism: Cricetulus griseus; assembly: GCF_003668045.3. NCBI lineage: Eukaryota > Metazoa > Chordata > Mammalia > Rodentia > Cricetidae > Cricetulus > Cricetulus griseus. Next base: position 10,405,148 of record NW_023276806.1, on the reverse strand, counting down.
TTACAGTAATCTGCCATCTTAACACTACAAATAGTATTTTCACAATCCTAGCATATTCAACTCTAATACCTCCTTATTCTACATTAAGACTCACATCTTAAAAATAGCTCTGAAAATGCTTCCATAGCTGATTTAATGAATCAACAGCTATCAATTTTTGGGTTAATTAGATAGCATTTTCACTAATAGAATATTGCAGATTTTATTCAACATTGAGATAAAGTAAACACTTGTTTAATTAGCATGAAAACAACAGATAATCTTCAAGATAACAATAGTAATAGAGTAAATTCTCTTAGGAAAACAGGATTAGGAGGAGAAACTGCTCAGAATCCTTAAATCAAAAAGTCATTTAACAAAACAAACTTAATATAATCATATCAGCCATGCAAACAGGACCATCATTTGGAACTGCATTTTAAATTCAAATGAAATCGCTACAGTGCTCTGAGATTTCCATGAAACCACAGAAACAATTTCTCCACTCTAGATCAAGTCAGAAATTATCTACTTCTTGACCAATGCCCGAAACATGGTAATGGAAATTCAACCTCGATCAGTAAAATTTCACTCAGATTCCCGTCTATAGCTGCCAGAAGGCAAAGTCGCCTGTGTTCCCTGTGGAGAGTATCTTTTACTGAGCTTGTCAAGTATAACAGTTCAAATACAAAATACTTACTTAATGTTTTCCAACCTGCTAGAATCTGGTTTCAAAGTGTTTGAGTGTTTCACCATTTTGCACAGCGTGATCACCAGGAAAATAATATTTAGCTGTTTTAATGAATAAAGAAAGAATGAGATCGCTATGAACAACGAATAAAATACATTTTGCAAATTTAGTTAATGAGTTCACCGAGTTCAGTACCCACAGCATATGGACACTGTATACAGCGAGTCAATTTTCATTTATGTACACAGTGATGGGTTCAGTCTGTGTGGAAAACACCCTGGCTATTATGATCGATCTAACAGATCATTTGACATGGAATTGCAAGCTCATTAAGCCAGTATCATGTGGTAATGATTAAATTAATTAAAAAAACCTAAATTAGTTTCTTTAGCTAAATGTAGTCCAAGGCCTGAAAGGCACCTTATACAGACCCTGAAAAGAATTCTGAGGTGCACATTTGCATCAATGTGCAGGAGAAGAATTGCTGAGTTTTAGGAGACCTGGCTGACAGCCTACCTCTGGACAGCTCCCAACTAAACCAGAGCAATGGTGTTCACATGATCTACATGGAAGTAACTGAGAGGAGCCAATTAAATAAAACACATGAACAGTTCAAACTATTAAGAAGGTAACGTTTTTTTACTCTCTGCATAGTTCCTACCTAATGTAAAAAGCCATTTACCCTTTCTTCCCTTGTTTACACTGCACGAAATTGGTGAATTCCAACAGAACGAGTCCTCCTGAGTGTTCGGCTGTGTGAGAACTTTAGGGACAACTGAATGCAAACCAGGGGGCTGGGACTTGATGAGGAAGTGCTGGGTGGGCAAAGAAGAAGTGGCTCATTTTGACTGAGGAGAGGCTATCTTGATTGAGAAAGGTTTTAAGAAAACTCAAAAGATAATCACCTTGTAGATAGATATACAATACACCCCTTGATAAATTATAAATGAAAAATATAATGCAAAAGTCATGATGGAAAATACCCAAAAAATTATGATGAAAAAATAATAAAATGTTCAATGGGCTTTTATATTCAAATTATTTTTCAAGTGTCTGAATTTTCCACTTTAAAGAAATGCAAGAAGATAACAATAGCTAATGACATACTGTCATAAAACTTTCAGTTAACTCATACATAACACTTTAGCCTCTGAAGAAAAATTACTTGAAAACACAGAAATAATGGAGCAAGGGTATATTTAATAGGACAAAATGCTGTCATTTCTAAACAAAGTAATTATAAAAGGAGGCTTACAAGGGTACTCTTAAGGCACAAGATGGCAAAAAATTGTCAATCTAAGAGTTTGTCCATGATTACTAAATATTAAAATTTCACTGATATATATTATTTTCAGTGAACCAGAGAAATGGAAGAAGTCTTTGTGATATAGATATTAAACAATTAAATATGCTACCATCAATAGACACAGTGAACTTCCTCCTGGAATGGAACAGAATGTTGACTAAAGCACAAGGGATGCTTTATAGTTCTCACTATCTAATGCTTAAATGCTTCAAAGCTAAAGTTCAGTTTCATACAATAAACGTTGGTACTACGATTTTTTTTCAGGAGGTAATACACTACATGCCAAAAATTATGATTTTGTAGGTTAGAATTTTTTATGCTTCCACTTCCATTTTCTCTTCTACTTCTTCCTTGCTCTTTTAAAATGGTGCAGTGGGCCCAAATCCAGACACAGAAAAGAAGGTAGGAGCAGCTTCAATAAAACCCATGGTCCAGAACAGTAACCTCATGACAACAGACTACTTTCAAATAAATGACTGCCTACCAACTTTAGTTTCTTTCTGTGCATTTTGAAAGAAATAATATGACTTTATTATGACCCAAGACATAAATGACTTTCCAGGCCACATTATTATGTATCTGCTTCATCGGTTTTTAAATAACAAAGTAAGTGATTTCATTTACTTTAACTTTTTACTTTCCCTATTTTATTTTTAGTGTCTTCTATAGGTTTTGAAAAACTAAGAAAGTCACAACAATGAGACATTCCCGATTCTCACTGGAAGGCAGACAGAGAGACAGGAAGGGGTGAACACTTCCACGATAGCCCATCGGGTTGTCACTTGTCCTGCCTGATTAGAACATCCCTCATCCCCACACAAATACTACTAAATACTAATGAGTTTAAACATAAGGGGTTATGTCAGAAGATTATGTATCAATGGGTAAGGGAAAGTACCAGGCTACTTATTACATGTAAAGCTTTGACAAGCCTTAGTTACTAATATAAATCACTAAATTTAGATTATTAAATAGAACAGTGTTAGGTATGTATACCAACGCAGCAGCCTAAATGCACAGGGTGATAACTTACTTGGAGGGGGATTTGTTCAGGAATTATTCCTACTTTTAACTCTGTTCTGTGGGCTTATCTGTGCCTGTGGGCGTGTACAAGTCTAAACATACAGACACTTTGTTATTTCTTAATAGAACTTCATGTAAAAGTTGGGAGCAGAACTAGAAGGGGGCAAACAAAATTCTACTCTTCAAATAAATAAATAACCATAACTTCATAAGTTATTATTTAGATATCCCTTTGCTAATCTACTGGCACCACGGAGTTAAGCACCTATGTTGCTAGGCATGACCATACCAAAGCGTTTTTAAAAAGAAAAGGATTCAGGGACAGACAGCAAGGCTTGCTCTCTGGTCATCAGCTCGCTTCACTGAGTCACATCTGTCTAGGCTTAGCAGCTTTAAATTCATTCCACAGCTTGCAGGGCTGACATGGATATGATAAGACAGGGGAACAGAAACAGCGCACTGCAATAACCTGGCTGAGCTGCACATGTTCCGACCCTTTTTGTCCTCCCCGGAGCTTTTGCTACCTGGCAAATGCAAGTCTAAAACCACACTTGTGTCTCCAGATCTTTGCCGTTAGTCAAGCAGAAACTGATTTCCCCTGGACGAGCAGCCAGAGAGGTGTTCTCTGAAGAAGACTTCTAAGTGAGCATGTGGGCTGAACTCTTGCTGAACTGAATTAATTATTAATGATGCAGATGGAGCTGTCCAAATGATAAGAACAGCTCCTGACGTGTCATGATCCAAGCCTTCATTAAACCGTTTCAGGCATACTAATGGTTTCCCCTGCTCATTACTAACTGGTACTTTTCTCATAGATATAATAACTGCAGTGCCTGTAGGCAAGACATTCTATAGAAAGGCATTAAGTAGGAAGTTTTAGCTCCCACAGCCTCTTACTTTTTCTTCATAGAATATTACAAATGTATAACTATTTAATACTATTAAGTCAGAATGGTTTCAACTCAGTCATAATGCAAAATATATTTTCTTGGAATAGCAAGAAATGTTTTTGCTATAAGGATATTCCTTATAGGGACAGTATATAATTTATATTATTCAGATTCATATCAGAATTATGTTTTAAATGTCTTGTATCACTACAGTACCTACTTAGGCAAATGTGTTTTTAACATATGGATGCTATACAACCTGATTTCTTAATTTAGGTTAGATATTGTATTTCAAGATCCTGCTTTGCATTTTCTCTGTGCTGATTAGAAGGCAAACTTATCTTGGAATCTCAAGGAGCTATGTATGCAGTTGTTACCTGCTGGTTTCTCGTTTGTTTTTCGGTTGGGAACAATGTGACCCAGAGTCCTGTATAGTTAAGTTTGAAGGCAGAGAATAAAGGATGGGCAGAGACTGATAAACAGTGGGCTCTCATTATAAATGAGTGAGGTACCAAAATATCCTTTTCCCATTTTTTACTGAGTCCACATTGACTTGATTTTCAAACAAAATATTGTTGTTTTTTTTAATGTATGAGTTAGTGCTAACCTTCAGAGATAAAATTCTCAGCTGACAGGAGTAAACAGGTGACAGACTTGTGCCCACACATCCCTAATTCAGCCTTTGTATTTAACTTCAAACATGTTTTTGTTTTAGGGGGCTCTACAGAAGCCATATCTTTAAGAACACAGTAACTCTACACGGCACCCATTATTCATTTTGTTCTAGAATACATTGAGGATGTGGTCATATACACTCAGGGGTTAGAAGTGGGGCCATCGCCTAGGGCAAAAGATCACCTGATGAGACACCACCATCTCAGGGACCCTGACAATATTTCAGTGTTTTATACAGGCATTCATCTCAAGTTTTCTTTTAGCTTTGTTAAAGTAGCTCTGTGACATAACTGTAGTAAGAATTAAAATGCACACATTGTTTTTAGGTGTTTTAAGTTTTGTTGAGCAACAATTTTATTTAATCAGTTATTTGAGATAGATGTTAAGTGTCCTTCTCAACACCACCTTATGTGTGGAGAAAGGGATGCACACGGGAGCTGAAGGATAGCAATCTGATTGGTCTGCCTCCCTGGGTGTAGCAGGGACCTTATTCCCTCCCCACCCCTGGGGTTAGAGCATCTCCTGGCCCCACTTGGATTTCCTCTCTCATGGCTACAAGCTTTCATTACTGCAAAGCAAGGGCTTGACTGACTGAACTGTGAGCTTTTCGTTCTGAGTTTTATGAAACACTAGTTAATATTAAAACACCCTGAAAACTTTCTTTAGGGAAAAAATAAAAAAATAAATAGCAATGAAGTATTTAAAATAGCAATGGCTAGGGTTTTTGAGGACATTAATTCTGCAAAGATGACAGTAAAACTTGTTTATGTTATTTTTCAAGCTTCTAAAGGCTATTAATATTCATTTCTATCTGCATTGTACAATAACTTGGTAAAAGTTTTAAATTACAAAATCCTGATATTACATTTCTAATACAAATACAGATAATATAAGAGGTTTTAAAAGTACCTTAATGCTACTACATAAAATTCATTTAAAAATAATTCTTTACTGATCTATGTAAAGTATATTATGTCTTCAAAAGGAATCCTTATTTCTAGTGAATTTAAAATTCATCCAATATCCTTCTTATGAATGCAAGCTTTATAAAGATTTATGATCTAAAGGAATTTAAGATAGGGGCAGTCACTTAAAAATACCAAATTAATTACAAGACTGAAAAGAAAAATAAAAAAAAAATTCATTTGCCTTTCTAAACAGTCAAACAATTTTTACCATGGCAGATAAGTGGTTTTCTGTATGCTATTTATTTATTTGTTTATTTAATGATTAGTTGTTATTGTTACACTGTTTCAGCAAATGAGTCAGGAATAGCACAGGGTACTTTTCAGAGAGGTGGTTTTCAGGCATAGCTAATTAGGCAGTGTACAACTTTCAATAATGATAACCGTCTAAATATGCTGCATTATATTGTCCTGTTAACAGACATGTTTACACACCTCTGCCTGCATAATTAGCGGTGAGGGGGCATATCTTTGTTTGAGTACCACTGTTACTGCAGCAGCTCAAAAGGCTGTGAAAATAAAGTCTGCTTACCAGAATAATGAAGGTAACAGGCCCAATGAAACTCCATATGAAATAGTTATCAACGTGAAGCCAGCAACTGTTTGGGAAGGAGAGCAAATGCATTAAGTAGCTTTCCTGGATCCGTACATTAAGCAGAGAAACAAAACCACAGAAATTCAGCCAAGAAATCATCCCTCCATGTGCCTCTGAAAATTCATTAATCGTAGGCAAGAAGAGTTAGAACAATTCTGAGCTGGCTTTGACCCAACAAAGTTAAGCAATTCATTTACTTCAACCTGCAGCAGGTTTCACTTCAAGCACAGCACTGGATAGGAGTTTTCATAGGAAAAGCTGGAAGTCCCACCCCAGTCCTGAAGCCCTAGGACTTTCAACTGCATCAGAAATTATCCCAAACAATACTCCACAGTGCTTCATCATTCTAAAGTTCTATATGTAATCTTCGAATTTGCCTTTCCCGTTGCTCAGACTTAGATTGCTTAACAGAATTTAAAGAAAACATTCAGAAGGTGTTTATGCCAAACAGTATAGCATAAATATCTCCAATAGGAATGGACAAATACTAAGGGAAAAAGAAAAGCACACAGCTTCTACAGCATTACAGTATATGACGCATATACTCATTAAGACACATTTTAGCTAGTGGTTCATATGTCATCTAATACGGAAATCCTCATTGAATTTCTCTTGTTTTGTTTTTTTGCATCATCTATCAAGTAATGGGTTTCTTAACTATAAATAAATTTCATTAATTAATTTTATCAGAGAAAAAAATAAACAGTTGGAAGTCAAATGAAATCATTAGAGAAGTGCTATGTTTTCATTCTGGCACTCTCTGTAAATATCTGTATTTTTTAATGAACAAGAGAGAGTGACTTATTTGAATCCTCTCAAAGTTCCTGGTAAGATACTGTCAGAGTAAAACATCTGGGCTGCAGTGTGGCACTGGACCGGTGCAGAAGTCGGAGCAGCTGCACAGCGAGCTGAGGAGACACTAGCTTCAGTCAGCCGCATTAAGTTCCGGGGAATTTTTACTTAATATCTTTCTGAGGCCAAAAAGTTATTTACTTTTCCAATTTGTTTCAGGTCAATCTTTTGTGACAAAAAAAAGTCCATAATTTAGGATCTGCCTCACCAGAGAACAAATCCTCTGAACCCAGAAAATTACAGAAGACTTGATTGTAATTTGTGCACGGCATGCCCATTCTCTCCCCAATAAAGCTTTCAGATGCGATTGTAGTCTGTCAGGGACCCTCACTGACAGCTAACAGGCTTTAAAAATTATTCACTTGAAAAACACTCAGGTCACTTGCAATTACTTACGCCTTTTGTGTCCCGTAGCTCTTATAGTCAATAGCAGCCGAAACACCAACGACTGTGGCAGGGAACAAGTACCCAGCGACATAATAATACTTCTTCCTTGAATATTCACTCTCAAAAACTTCAACTAACATCAAGTAGAGCTGTACACCTTCTAGGCACATCCAAGAAAAAGCCGCCAGAAAGAAAAAGTGCAAAAGCCCTGCAAACACAGGGCACGCAATCTGTGGAGGGAAAAAAGAGAGAGATAAAGGGTACCTGTGGGTGCCAAGCTTGCACTGCTCAACCATGAAGCAGTCAATGGCAGAATCGGTAGTGTTTAAATACCTCATCATCAGTGTTTTACACACACACACACACACACACACACACACACACACACACACACACACACACACACGTTAAAGGCCTAGTAACGTATCAAGGGCACAATGCTTGAAAAGCATACCAAGTGTGACAGACGTCCTCACTAAGCCATTCCTACTTCAGTGAAATGAAGTATCAAGTAGGAAGACAGATCTCTAATTCATTCCTCAAACTCCCCACAAAGTACTCTAATACTCTCCATTTTCCCCTTTGGGTGTTTGCTTCGAAAGTCTGCGGAACAGTTGTATGCAGACACCTTCTGAGTATCTATAGTGCAATTTTACAAGTTTGCTTTAATGACAAACAGTCTAATTGAATTATGTCCTGTGTCTGCCACTGGAGCCTTGTGATGATGAATAAATTGCTTTAAGTGTGAAGGAAAGGCTGTTGGTCAGAATGCCTACATAAGCAAAGTAGGAATTTGGAAAGTGCCCTCTTTTTATTGCAGGGTTCCCTGCAGTCTTCTATTGTATAACACACCAGAAAAATGCACTTGTACTTTAACACATGAAATGAATACATTCATAACAACATTACTGAATAATCTGTCTTATAATTTATCACAAATGATCCTTCACGACGACCACCAAACAACAAGACCACACAGTAACGTCAGCTTCACACGCGCACTCACGGAGAGCAGACCTGAGGTCAACCAACTCAACAGGGGCTTACCGAGTATTTTGTCTTATCAATGCCTATTAGAAAAATAAATTCAGCAATAAAAAGGTTGATACAAAGGTTCTTGTGGATAGTGTTGCGGTCGCTCTGTAACCCTCGGAAGAAACAGAAGGTGAAGATGCAGATGGCCAGGCAGACGAGGGAGACGAGAATGCCCACCCAGGTGATGACAGTAAGCAGCAGTTCGTGAACGCCATCTTTATACTGGGAAACAGAAAGTGTGAAGACCGTCAGCGTTCCACATTACCGGGAGGAAAGCAATGTCCACCCAAGTCTCTGATGAAGAATGCTCAGGTGCTCAGGTAGGGCTCATAGACAAACATGTTGGCTGTGTAACAGAGTTAAAGATTGTCTTACTGGATTCACTACTTAAAATGATTTAATGACGAGGGAGATTTTTATAGAAAATGATGCAAGAGTCCACATCTTTAAAAATAACTATTGAAACAATTACCTTAAGAAAATGTAGACAGACTATTTACATGAAATGAAGACTAATTATGATGAAAATAATTGCTGTTTTAATGACTGTGAATCTAATACATAACCCAACTTTTAAGCTTGCCTTTGCTCTTTGGATTTCTACATACTTACACTGTGAGAGCTAAATAACACAGACAAGGCTGATAAGACACAAGACTTTTGCACTGTACTTTCCTTGGAATGAGCAGTTCAAGAGATGAAACCAGAGACTTTCTCAGGGTAGGCAAACATTCAACCATTGCACCACATCCCCGGCCCCATGCTATAGACTGAGTATCTACTATCACTCTCTGTAACAAGGGGAGGGATTATGTAGCCATATCCCAGTAGCTTTTCTGATTTTTCAAAGCCTGCAGCTCTATATAATGTGTCAACCGTCAAAGCAACGTTGTGAAAAGAAATTCCACAATTCAGTGTAGAAATAGCATCCTGCACGCAGGAGCCCCTGTTGAGCTCTCACACCTCCACTGCTCTGTCTGTAAACCCCTTGCTTGCCTCTGAAAAAGACCTCCCGACAAAGGTGGGCAGGAACTTAGCACAAGTTTGTAAAGTGTACTCGGACAGGGTAGAAACAATTAAAAACCTGCATTACTTTGTTTGCTTTTTAGTTACGATAAGCATCCAAAGATGGACTATTACACAAGCTGTTTTGAATCTCTGAGGTCTTTGCCTGCGACTAATTAGAAGTGCAAATACTTACTGAGATTTCCCTGTGGGCCATGAGAATAGCAAAATTGGTTAGGTGGCTGCATGCACACGTTGTACGAGTTTTATTAGTGTCAACCAGCTTGCAGCCCTGGGTAGACCAATATCCCATCATGGTTCTCTCTGAGTAGTTCCAGAAGGAGCAGTTTGCATTGAAATAATTGTCAGGCTGGGAAATAAAATGACAAGATAAAATTAGGATTTTACACTCAAAGATGGCAATAGCAATTGTTTAATATGTGTAAAAGGTAATTTAGATTAAACTTTGCATGTTTCGGACTATAAAGTTTTTCATCAGCAAAATTGTGGACTATGTTATACAAGGCACACATCTAGCTTAAAGGGGGCTTTATAGTCCGAAACACTCTAACTTGTACTCTAAATTACCAGAGATGCATTTCACACAATTACAATCTCTATCTTATGATTTTACCTACTGTTGGATACATTAGAATCTTTCTCCCTTTTCTGATAAGACTCAGGTTGTGATTTTTTTTCCCTGAGAAAATAGTGTAGGGACCAAGTGTCTTAAAAAAAATATTATATATATTTAACTCAGTGTTTTTGTGGGATCATAAGAGTGACAACAGGGGTATCTCTGACTCTTTTGCCTGCTCAAGGGAAGACCCTTGTCTCCTGTCACCCAGCCTGGATATGAGGGTTTGTGCCTAGTCTTATTGTTTGTCAATTGTTAGGCCATGTTTGGCTGATATCCCAGGAGGCCTGATCTTTTCTGAAGGGGAAAAGAGAAGTGGCAGCAGAAAGGAGGGGCTGGGGGGAGGGGAAGAGAAGATGGGGGAGGGGAACTGTGGTTGGAATGTATTGGAAACAAAAAAAATAAGAAAAGAAAATAAAAACTGCTTTCAATTTTGGGTCCTTTTTTGGTTGCTCGTTAGTGACGAGTCAGATACATTTGAAACACAGTTGGCACCATAAGGCTCTTAAGAGCAAATCAAATTAAGTAAATATGAGATAGGCTCTATGACCACACAACCTATTCCTGTCTGTCCTGGACACTTGGTTGTCACTGGTCACTCAAGCTACTGTAACAGCCCATCTTCCAACGGAACTGTCCCTTCAGCACCAGCCTAAGTCGTGAGGCTCCACAGACAAAGCACGCTTCCTCAATGCTGACTTTTTAAATGTAACATTTGACAAAAGTTGAGCCAAATGATTAATTTTTGTATGTATATGTGCACATGTTTTGTGTGTATGTGCATGCCCGCATCCATTCGTGTGTGTGTGTGTGTGTGTGTGTGTGTGTGTGCGCGTGTGCATGCACACGCGCTAGCGGGCGCGGGAGCAGATAGATATATGTGTGTAAATGAGCCAATATAACTAATTAAAAATAATGATTACCCATACTAAAACAGTAGAGCCTTAAGAGTTAATATTCAGCTATCCTGCTGCTAAGGTAAGAGTTAATTTTCATCCAAAAACAAATTAGAGTCATTTACATTTTCTTGTTGATGACTGAATTAGCTTTCATTAAGAATACACTTAAGTTCTAATAATCACTGAACCGGGCTCATTTAATTTTATGTTCACAGACTTAAATAAACTCGTGTCTCTGACCTAGTCCGACATTTAAAATTCAAATTGAAAGGTCTTCTCCCACCCACCCTAACTCTCCTTTCCCTTCTCCTCAGCATGTCAGCCTGGCTTTCCATTCTCTGAGGGTTCAAACCTTCTGTGACTTCATTAGCATACATTAGCTTACATCAATGTGTGGCAGGGTGAAAAGCACGGGGTCTGTCAAGTACACACGGCTGGACTCTTTATTGAGGGACACGGAAATGACGTGGGAGTTCACTGCGATGGTGCTGTTCCGTCCAATGAAGTCTGCACCCAGCTTTATGGTAGCGTTTTCAGTACTCAGGAACTGTCCCAGACTCCGGTAAATGATGAACACCAGCTTGGCCAACCCTGGGAAGGGAGCAATAGTACAGTAAAGGATGAAAACCAGCTTTGCCAACCCTGGGAAGGGAGAAATAATACAGTCCTGGCAATAAACCACTTAGGATGAGAAAGCATGTGGCAAAGCTAGAATAAAATGAGAAAATTAGATGGACTCTTTATAGATCTAAGTCAAATTCACTGAGAAAGTAAGGCACTATTTTAAATGCTGAGTCATTTTTGTTGCCATTGAGGGTAAATTTTCAAGATAGAACAGGTTCAACTCAACAGTTTAAAAGGGGAGGGGAGTAAAGTGGGAAGGGAGGAGAGGAAAAGCGAAAGGTGCGGGGGGGGGGGGGGGGGGGGGGTCTTTTTCCTTCTCACCATTCCTGCTGTTCTGCTTGACAGTGTTTGCAGAGAGCTGGATGGTGCTGCCGGCCCCCTTGATGCCTAGAGGGAATTTAAAGTCTTGGACCTGCCCTTCGGTGCTGAGTACATCGACCTCCAAAACTGGGTGAATCAGAGAAAAAAAAGGGGGGAGATTCTTTAAACCACAAATAAACAAAAGAGACTATCAAAGGAATCACAGGCTTCTCTTTTTCTACTTGCAAAACTTTATTCATTTGGCGTTTTTATATTAAGTACTTCTCAGTGACCACCCCTTAGTGAAAAGTGAGCACAAATCTGAATGCCTTTACCACACAGATACATCAATTATAGGTAGAAGAGATTTTCATAGAACTGTGTACGTTAAGTTTGCAGTTACATTCTTCTAGTTCATACGAGCAGTGAGAGCAGTAAAGAATATTAATGCGAAACCGTCAACAGACAGATAAAATTTCACTCCTTTCCTTCATCACTCAGACCAGTTTTTACATTTTGTTTCGTTGTGAATATGAGAACACGAACATTCAGAGATTCTTAGAAGTAATTCGGCCTCATCAAATCACTGAACTACACGTTTACAATGGCGCTGGTGCAACCCTTGGGCTCCCATCAGTGCAGGAACAGGCTATTGCTCTAACTGACTCATGCTGGAAATCATCAAGCAGCTGCTAAGTAGATGCTCTCCCTGCTTAGAACAGATCCTTTGTGTGAGGGGCAAAGGATCCAGTGTGGAAACAAAACTAACCGAAGTGCTTCTCCAAAGACAACACCCACCAGAAAGGCCCAGAGTGGCACTATGAAGTAGCAAGTGTTGGCAGACATAAGAATCATGAGTTCAAAGTCTCCTCAGCTACAGAGAAGCCCAAGCCATCCTGGCCACACCAGACCCTGCCAAGGAAACAAATTAAAGCAACCCCCCCCCCCCGACATATAATTATCTCCTCACACTGAATGGAAATAAAATTACTAATTAATCCTCTGAAAAAGCAAAGAAAAAATCTGCATTTCATGCAAATTTAAATGTTCCAGACACACATGTAAGATGAGTTAATTTCATCTGTTATTATATTTACTTTTTAGCTTAAAAATTATGTTCATAGAAAAGAAAAACTGTCATGAACTTTCTAAAGCAATGGGGTTATGACTACACATGACTATTGATTTTAGAAGAAATAAAGTAATGGATAGGGGACAATCAACTTTATAAAAGCATCGACCAGTAAACACTGTAGCAGAGAATAGAAACATTCAGGGAAAAATAAACCTGATTGAAAGAGACTTCTTTCAAAACCTCAGTAGTTTCTGACCTCAATGTATCAACACATAGTTTAATATACACTTAATTTTAAATAAGTTTATATCTTCTCTTCAGAAAATAGGATATCAATGTGTGCTAACTATTTCACAAGCTTCTCACTGATTAAAGTGTTAAGAAAATTCCTTAGTAAAATATGCTCTATGTCACACTTTAAATAATAATAGCCTAAAGAAATCAGCAAGCATAAGTGGTTAGTATACTATAATTAATCAAATTTTAAAAATTAAATATTATTGGCAGAAAAATATTCAGTATGTTTCAACTTGTTCAGTGAAAAAAAAAAACTTTACAAAATAGTAGAAATAAAGAAACAACTCCCTGAGCTAGCGCTTTTCCTGTCAGACTATCATTGTGTCTATGCAAATGTCCAAGGTGATGAAAACACTCTTTAAAGAAAAGGGACACTTACTGTTATGTTTCATTTATCAGAATCTTAGAATGCTACGGTAACAATTAAAAAACAACAACAAAGGAAATATAGACTGTGAGGGTATAACAACTCATTATTCACAGTAACCTTAATTAAGAAAGAGACCATTATGTAATGCTCGTTAATTTGAAAAGGTCTAGTGCTTCTTAAAATATCAATCTATAAGTGACATTTAATTCTAATAAAAATTTGAACAGGACCTTATGAGTGTATGGAACTTGAAAAAATGATTTTAAAATTCAGATGCATGAGATGCACACAAAGGCAGCCTAGGAAATTCCTCAAGGAGAAATACTGAAAGACTCAAAAGCCACTAGCATCATTGAAAGCAAAGCAGTACTAAACAAAGGCAGGTAATACCAGACCCTACCCACATGCTGACACTTGTAGGACCTTGACAGATTACAGAGACAGGGAAGAGAGCACCTTAGGTGCTGACAGAAGTACGAGAGGAACTGCTTTGTTCATATGGAAAAAGCCAGAAGATTAGTTGGTTCTAAGACAACACACAATAAAATGTAAACTTTAGAAAGACTACAGTCAAATACAAAACCAGAAAGATTAATAACTTACAAGTTTATAAAGTTATACAGTGTGGGGCCATTATAAAATCAAAGCAGAGAAGGTTTTCTAAAGCAGAAAGCCAAAAGTAAAACTTCTTAGGTATCAAAAATGCCAACCCTAAAACTAAAGATGAATTAATTAATTATACATCATAATTATGTAAAATAATAGCTTTAAAATAGTTAAAAGGGAAGGAACAGAGTATTTTAAACTGTCTTGACCCTCCACCCTCCAGTAGAGAGGTGGTTGCCAGGGACTCTTCTAGCCCACCTCTCCCTCTTTGAGTCCACTGACCTGCGGCCACCATTCCTTCCCCCAGAGGGACCTGGAGACAGAACAAACCAGTCAGCATCAGCTGTCCCCATTCCTGTCTTGCCCCTCCACCCTCCAGTAGAGAGGAGAGGGACAGACCCCACCTATACTCACTGGAAGAAGAAATGGGAAGATGACAATATAAAAACACATCCAACAACAGAAAAACTTACATGACAGCACAAGAGCCTAAGGACTCTATACCAGCAAGACCTGAATATCCCAACACACATGAAGCAGAAGAGAATGGCCTTAAAAACAACTTCATGAAAATGATAGAGGCCCTCAAAGAGGATATGAGAAAATCCCTTTAAACTACATTATTCTCAACAAATTGGTGGTCAGAACACACACAGAGAATGCAAAGACATAGAAGAATAGAGAAATGCTGAGAACACACTCACGGATAAAAATAAAACAAGCAAATGAAAGTAATACAATGCGCTTCAAAATATCATGGAAACTACAAACTATTTATGTCAAAATAAAGTTTGAGCCTGTGGTGGTGCAGTGTTTTTACCAATGAGAACAGAAAATGTAGGCAGAGGAAAAACTGGAAAATATTTGGTAAAATGGATTAGTAGAGTATGTCTCTTAAAAACTTTCCTGTAAGACATATGCCTAGAAACAGTGAGCAAGAAGACCCACAAAATCTTTGTTCTACCTTTCCTCACCAAAAAATGGGAAGCCACTGAAATGCCTTTCAGGATAAACTATGGTGTATTCTTAGATCAAGTGAATGAATTAGGTGCACATCTCAGGAGATATACTCATTAAAATCCTAACTGTGATGGAAAACCACCTAATGGCATTTACACTATGAAATCGCTAATGCCCTAAATATAAGTACTGTACCCATGTGCAACCTGCTAAGTAAAAATAATTGAGTCTAAGAGTTTGAGGTCAGCTTGGACAAACCATCTCCAAAAAGACCCCAGAATAAAAGTAAGAATTTATATAAGTTAAAAATAAACGAAGGTGATACTTATTCCCTACTTGGCCTTGCCTATCATGGAGATTTCCCAGCATTAAATTCACTACCAACATAAAGTTGGTCACTATGGCACACGCACGCCTCGGTCAACGGACAGCTCAAAGCACATACACAGTACACTGTAGAGCCATCCAGAGTCTCACTCAAGACAGCTTTTTTCCCCCACACTGGCTGCAGTGAAGATGCAGGAGAGCCTCGGGGAAAGATGTTGATGGGGGCCAGGGGACCTGCCAAGTTGTAGGCCAGTCTAAGCCCCAGGGAGAAGACAAGGCAGAATAGACTTCAACAGATCCAAGCCCAGCCTCCCGTCCACACAGCAGGATGGCGCTGTTGTAGTAAATCATATTCTGCCTTTTTTTCCAGCTAAAATACAAGTAAGTCTAAAGTGATAGGGCGGGGGCTGGGGCTGGGGCAGGGCAGTTATACTGTCTACTGAGGTCACTCTGAAAACACATTCACAAGAAGTAAAAGTGTATGAATGTTATCTTCTGAACACATTTTCTGAATGTTAATTGTAAACTTTCTTTCTTTTCAAAAGTATACTGAAGTCACTTAATAATGATAGGACGTTATGATTTGCTATAAAAATCATACAATGTTGAGAAGTGCAAGCAACATAAGATTAGGAAGATGGTGCTGAAACTAGGTACCAGAAACTTTCAAACTCAAAATTATAAATTTCTGCTATTCCCAAGATAGCAAAAAAAGGAAGGAAGGAAGGACAGAAGGAAGGAAGGAAGGAATGAAGGAAGGAAGGAAGGAAGGAAGGAAGGAAGGAAGGAAGGAAGGAAAAAGTCACTTACTGAGAGGCTGAGAGAAACATCCAGTGTAAGGAATTCTGGCCTAAGACATACACAAGGTACTCATAAAGAATCCTTATTGTTCATCATTCAAAAAGCAACTGAACTAGAGAAAAACGAACTTAACAGATACTTTATAAAAAGATGAGTGAACGGGCCATAAGCACATACAAAGTATTCACCAATTAAATGTTACTCACTAGGCACAGTGGTACACACCACTAATCCAGCACTCAGGAGGTTAAGGCTGAAGGACAGAGTTTAAGATCCCATGGGCTATACAAGGAGGTCAGGTCTCCATCATACTCAACCCGAAAAGTAAGCACACGTTACTTAGTAATCATAGAAACGCAAAAGAAACCCACAGGACATACCAATATAAACTACTGAGAAGGCCAAAAATAAAGAGACTGGGTGCTAGAAAGATGGAGATGGTGAACTCTCACTCACTGCCGTTACACACAAAAAGGAAATGAGAGCCACTAGTGGTAACAACTCTAAGAACCAGAAGTGTGAAGTATACACATAATTGGGAGTACATCTCTAAAATTGGGTGATACTGAGCCACACGACTAAACTACAGATAATCAGTCTGGACAGGGAGATCTCAAAATTAACTCAACATAAAAGAAGCAAGATCAAATAAGAATCCAAGTCAAAGTCAGGAGCCAACCACAGTGACAGGAAACAGTGGCTTCCTGGACTGGAGGTAGGAGGAGACTGTCTTTTGAAGATAAAAATATAGCCTATGCTGATGATTACATGAGGAACATTTGTTCAAAATTCATGAGACTCACATTCAAAATAGGCACCTCTGAATACAAATTAGACCTCAAAGTTTACTGCAGATGCTGTCCCCATACAATTACCCCACTTTTATGGGATCATATATCATATGAGTAAATGACACTATGAAGGTAAAACTAACTGCTAAGAAGAAAGCCAAACTGTTTTAATAACTGAAGATACAGCCAATCCTTTAAGTTTAGATAAGAACTCAAAAGAATAAGGAAATAGTAGGCTAATTTCATAGTGTGTTTAAAGATAAGTTCTAGGAAAAACAGAAGGTTTTCTTTGTAATTAAAATAGTACATATTTCTTTTTTACAAAAAAATGACTACGAGTTAGAAATAAAAAATATCTTAAAATGTTTAATGTGACTTACATGCTGATAATACTGGGGTAGTAAGTATAAAGACACAATAAATTCTAAGCATGGGTTAGTAATGTCAGTAAAATGTATACACTGTATAGTAAAAGAATATTCCTAACATCTTTAAGCTTAAAACTTTAATAGAAAGAACAATCCTTCCAAACACAGAAAGATGTATTTTAAAAATGGTAATTTGCAGACATTTAATTTTCAGCTTGTCTTGAATTGGGACAAAAAAAAATATCAGGGATATAGAAATGGGATTGCATCCCTAGCTCCATGTAAATCAGGGGTAGTGGTGTATTCTGTAATCCCAGGAAGGTGTAGCCAGAAGCTTCTAACACAATCTGGGAAATAGAAACATGTTCTAAAGATATTCAAGATTTAAAAGGTCACAGAACTTAACATGGCTCTTCAAATTTTCATGTACAGTTGAAGGTGAGGGGAAAAATATTTTTTTTTAAATTAACATTAGAAAATTTGGGAAACAAATTAAAGTTACGAAATGCCATAGATCTTCCCAGGATTCATTCACTCAGAGGATGGGGTCTACATTTCTTCTGTGCTTAGGGGTACGCCACTGGACACAGCTGAGGTATGTTCATTGTGTATGAATCTGGAGACTGCTACTGGCTCAGGAACTGTCCTCCGATAATGGAAGGTTTATAAAATGATGGAATGGAGTTTTTGTTAATTTCTTATTACAAATAAACTATGTGAACACATTTTTTAAAAGAATTCCTAAGATTATAGTGGGTGCTACCTTTTGACTTTTTATGCCCTGACATTACCGAGTGATTTATAATTTCTGCACCTCAGAACAAATTACTTGTACTTCACTTCATTTGGAAATTTGACATGCATGAAATAAAGTTTAAAACTTTCATGTCATTGTTTTCTCATTCCTCGGTTGTGAATATGCAACCATGATACTGATGGTCATGGTTTGGCAGGAGGACATGGCATCCCAGCCAGAGGACTTCATCCATGCTGCTATAAAGTTGCCAGCATGCATGGCTTTCCATGGAGGAGTGAGAGGTCTGCATTCTTTTCAGGGGTCTTTTCTTTTGTACTTGTAATTGGGAGCCTTTGTTTCAGTAAGACACATAGTAAACTTCACCTGTGGGTTTCCAGATGAAGTATTCAATCTCACCAAATAAGTGTCAATTCTAAGATGGAAAAATTTAAACACCGAATTCTACTCTCCTGTCAAATATTGTCAAAAACGGATTTCTGGCCCATATTGGCAGTATTTTAACTCCCAGTTTACCCTCCAAAACTGTTGATATTCATTTGACAACCTAGAAACAAGGCTATTTTATGCTATAAAATACATCCTTCACTGACAGTATCTTTTAGTGGGAGGAGGAAGGGAGAGTCTCCCATAGGCCGTGCTGACCTCGTTTACAGGGTGCCAGGGACTACACCCCACGGATTCCTGTGTGCTAGATGAGCACCTCACCAACTGAGTTCCATCCCCAACTGTTTTGTTTTGTGAGTCTCCCTCTAACTATAGCCCAGAGTGGCCCTGAACTCATAGCAATCCTCCTGCCTCAGCCTACCAGATGCTGACATTGCCAGATATTAAACATCTCATTTACCTAAAGGAGGTTGTGTTTAATGTAAACCATCCACTCGAGTTTTATGAGCTAAAACGTTTGACTGGAAGAGCAAATTAAGTGATTTAAATTCATTAGGAATGTTATAAAAATGGAAAAGATTTTGCCACATTCTGACACGAAGCACTATCATCACTTAAACAACCCATATTCTAGCATTTAAGTGCTCTTATTTTTTTCTTTTAATGATTTTCATTGGAAAAAGTCACACATACTCATAAAAACAACTTTTATAAGGTATAGACAGATTTCAGCTTAAGCATTAATTTTATTAAATATGATCAATAATCTCTCTTCCTGAAAAAAAAAAAAAGAAAGAAAGAAACTCAGCAAAAGAGAAGTCTAATGCTGGGAGATGATAGATTCAGAATGCAAACTTTACTCTTTAACATCGGTCTTCAAATTTAAATGTGACCACAGATATACTCACCAATATTTTCTGTGGGCATGGAAACCCGGGTTGGTTCCAAGAGATTGTCTGCTAGGACAAATGCTCCCTCTTCCAATGTATCCAGTAACATTGTGGCTGTGTGTGCTTGCTCAGAAGAATTCATGTGCTTCCAGGATTCCAAAGCTTCATGTCTCAGAAGGTTGTCCACGGTGTCAACAATTGCCTGCATCCATTAGAAAACAACCATTAGTTCTGACTGCTTCTAGAGCACAGGGCTTGTCGATTGCTGGCTAGCGACAACTGTGATGTTTACCTGACAGGATGATTTACTTTTCTTTCATGACTTGGGCAACTGTGAGTATGGACAACTACTTCAAAATAGCACTAACTGGATATTAGTGGACAGCTGCTTGACGTTAGAGAGTCTGCAAGAAAAATGCTTTGTTTCTCGTTTCCCTAAGCAAACTGCAATTGTTGAAGGGGACGTGGAACTCTCGGTAGCAGCTCTGAGTCAAAGGACTGACTGACATGTGTGGTCACTCACAGCTTCTACAACTGCCCTATTTATAACATCAACATATAAATGTAAGACTAGAAAACACACGTTTCTGGAGGAGGCCAGTATCTATGAGAAATTTTAGTCATAGCATTTCTTGAACCCAAACATTTTACAGACATTGTCTATTTATTATCACTTGGGGGAAAGAGTAGCTTTAAAGTTTGTAAGTTACCTGTCTACATCTTTGACCTTCACATTACCTATACAGCTAAAAGACACATGTCTATAGGCAGTAACTTCTAAGGACTGGGTCTTCTTTTAAAGGGAGGAAAAAAAAATACAGGCAAACTACTGAAAGGCTACGCTGATGATCTAAGGAAAATAGAAATATATAAGTGTTGCAACCAAGCTGCACATATTCCTATGTGTGGGCTTAATTTCTCCCTCTGCAAAACAGCATTAAATAACAACATAACTCAGCAGGTTGATCCAAAGGAGGCAAGCTCTGATGCTCGCATGTGCTGTGCTTGGGCTGCACATGGCTGTGCCATGGATAGCTGGGCAGCTGAAGTGGCTACGCACATTCACTGCTCCACATGCCCGTGCCTCACGAGCCCTTAGGCCTATACAGACATTGTTCTGATCTACTGGTAACTGCTGAGGAGAAAGGACACTCCACACATGGAGAACAACAATGAACTGCTAGCGCTGCACTGTACTGAAATGAGCGAGGGGAAAAGTTGTCTGAGGTTATTGTCAGAGTAAGATTAATTAGCTTAATCCATCTTAATACCCTCCTTCCGTCCGCCTTGTGAGCCACCATGACCTCCCTGGCAGGTGGAAGGTACTTCCAAGTGGCGTTAAAGGCTTTTTTCTCTTTCTAATGGGAGATGGGATAGTCCGGAATGCTCACACGGATACTTCTTCAGCCAATAACTAGAGTGGAACAGAAATTGGTCTGCCGAGGCCAGATTCATTAGTCACCAAGAAATACAGACTGGAGCCTCTAATCTAAGTTACAAACGAATCCTCTGTAGCCAAGCAGAAACTCGCTTCATTTGCATAGAGTAAGTCTGCTTCTGATCTGTAATCTAAGGCAGCTTATTAGTCTTGTCTGAACAGAGAAACTCATTTGAAACACACGGAAGATGACACTGGTCAGAAATTAAGGTCATATTGAGATGTACCACGTGCACACATTTCTCCTGATGGCACACTTTCATTCATTTGACATGTTCCGTATTTATTAGCATTTGTGCTTTTTAGATGGGCTCAAGATGATCATCAGCCTCGCCATATTCCTGGAGCGGTCTTTTTCTTGTCAAAGTCTACTCTTGGCTCACTGAGGTATGTCTTGGGCAACACGCTGATCTCTGCATTCCACACATAAGTATCTTAAGGGAAACTTCAACATCTGAGTGTGAATAATTTCACAGATCTTTATTGGTTGCATTCTTAATGAGATTCTTATAGGTCCTTAAATCCTTACTATCTGAAAGCTGACTTTCCTCTGCCTTATCTTGTAAAGGGCTTGGGTCCAATGCTGTCATTTGCTAACTAGTGAGATGCTGTTCTTTGTGCCTATCCCTGGCCTTGCCAATCACCTTTATGAGGTTTCTGCTCCTGAGTAGCATTTACATAACTACCCAAGTTCTTTGGTTTGTTCCCCAACCCTGTAATTTTTGTTCTTCCAAGTTAGATTTGCCAAATAATGGCTAACTCCCTCTTCCCAACAGCAAGGGACTTCTAACCTACAGAGCAAACTAAACCAGGATAGAATTAGTTGGGCTTACTTGCATGGAGAGCCTCAGCATGCTGCCTATCATTTCAATGCGCTGGGAAGAAATATTGGCCACAGCACAGAAGTGCCTCTTGCTCCTATGAGCCTGAAAAGATCTCCCACCTATCTCAGACTTGGGTCACTATCACAGTACTCATATTTATGTCTGCACCCCATAATCAGCACCCTATGGCCAGAAACGAATTCCCAAAGGGCCAGGACAGACCCTAATGTATTGAGCAGTACACCCCAGAGATCAGAAGCAGTGACTATTACATGCACATATATTATGCCCATACAGTCTTTGATATGATAAACTGCCAGGAATATATCATAGCTGTTTCAGATTATTGAATCCACAGAGATGACAAGAGACAACAAAAGGGACTACTATGTGCTTTCTTCCAATTCACAGGATAATCATTAAAATTACTGTAATTTTTTTGGATAAATGGGAAAACAGCAAAAAAAACATGTAAAATATTATTGGCTTTTGCTGAGAAAAGCCAACATTTGTACAGCTGATATGGGGCACATTATATAATTATCAAAGACTGAAAATTCTGAGTCATGCAGCAAGATGGCAAAAGCGTGGCAGGCAGCCGAAGACGGGAGAAAGCAGGGGAGCAGCACAGGAAAGATACCTTAAGGTAAGCCCTGCATGTCTTCTCTCGTTTTTGGAGCTTTTAAGTAAAAGAAAAGAAAATCAGAGGTTAGATTTTATCTGTTGAAAAAAATGAGGAAAGAAGAAATCCTCAAAAACTAAGTTGGTGTTCCTGAATCCCAAGTTAACTAGCTACAGATCTCTGGGCAATTCCATTCATGGCCAAAACTGTCTACGGTTTTCAGCTCTATCTGGTTAAGTGTTGTTTTTTGAATTTTTAAAAGACAAAAAGAAAAAAAATATTTATATATGTACATACCATTGTCAAAAAATAATAGTCCACTTATCTGTGACTAATTCTGGATTTATACATGTGAACATTTGAACATGGATATAATATAAACACTACTTGGTACATAGCACCGAGACTTCATGGTGTGATCAGCATGCTCCTGAAAACAGATCCATCCTTCTCCCCAAAGCTGCAACTGTGTGTCACAACTGTGTTTCGAGCATGGAAAGCTCCATGTTTCCATAGAGCTCTTTCAACATGAGCGGTACAGTCACACTAGCTACAAATGCTAGTGTGAGAGCACTGACCACATTCAGATAGATCAAGTCACCATTAACTAGATCTGTCACAACTGGTGTCATTGAGAACGTTCAGGGCAAGGAGAACATGGCTCCTTTCTCAGTAATGCTTCCTGAGAAATGAACAAACCGGGAAGTGTGTGTCTGGGCGCCTGGCAGCCAAGTGTTGAAGGGCAGAGAGCCGCCACGCACACAGACCCATGTCCTTCAGTGGCAGAGGCCCTACCTTGTTATAACTCCGCCCAGCGGAATCCTTCTCACTGGGTTTCAGCTCCTGCAGCTGAGCATCCAGGATGTCCACCAGCTGCTCCATTAGCCTGACTGAGGAGCTCACATCCCCTGCAAACACGGGCCCCTTGGTGTGCTTGGCCAGTTCATTGGCTAGACTTGCAGCATTTTCTCCACTTCTGATCTGAAAGGACAATTTGTATTATCTCAGTAAAACTCTCTTTCTGTCTGTGGCTTTGAGTTCTCTTTAAACCCCTCTATTGTGGTGGGGGAAAAATTGCAAATATGTCAAAATCTGCAACTAATTGAGACCAATAACTTTCTCTTCATCTTAGAAGATTAAAGGCTTTTAGATCCTTAACACTCGAAAGAAATACTTAACCAGACACAAAAAAAGAAACAAATGGGAAGAGGGGAGACATCCTTTAAGTTCTGCTTTTCAGTTGGCTCGCTTTTTCCTTTAACCACTTTATTGTTACTTTAAACTTTTAAAATTTATTCCAGTGATGCTGGGTTTACATCAGACAACAGATAATCCTTGGTGATAGAATTATCACCTAATATCTGTATTTCAAAACAGGTAGATGGAGAAAAAAAATAAAGGGCACTACATTACAATGTGAAAACGTAAGGAGTGACTTCTAGGCCTCTTTAAGGGTCATTGTTTCTCTTTGTGTTGTAACTGGATGTGATACAAACATCTGTTTGCATTCTGCGGGTTCAGTTGCAAATTTAATGATACTTGATTTATTGGGCCAATACACTATTTGTCTTAGGAACATCAAAAGAACCAGAACAAACTAAATGCGAATGAAATTAAACAAGTATGCGTTTGTTAAACAGCTTAACACAGAACACAGCATACCCCCAAACAAATTTAACATTCAATGACTAGTTTACAGACAAAACTATGCTTTAAATGAAAAAAAAAAAGCCCAAAAACAAAAACAAAAAAAAGTTTATGTTAAACAAAGAAACACAGAGCCTAGTTTAACATAGCAAACTAAATAATTTATGTTAGAACTTCAAGCCCTCAATCAACAAACATATCACATCAAGCATTCTAACCCACCTTCTGAGCCAGCTGATTCACCCAGTGAGAGGTGCAGTTGCTAAGATCGGGGCCCTTGGGGTTCCATGTTCCTGTGGAAGCCAGGCAGAGATACGAGGCCGTTCCTGCAACAGATGCAGTAAGCAATGGTGAAACTGAAGCCATTTTTTTCTTTCCAGCAAGCTTTTGGGAAATTGGTTATGATGATCCTAGACTGTGTGTTAAATTTTGAATAAATGCTAATAGAAGTATTTGACAATAACCGATAAAAAGTAGCATGCAATGCAAAAGGTTACAAACAATTAGCATAAAGTCAGCATAGCAACATGAGACATTTAGAGCAAAAAAGCCCAAAGAGCCCTTGACATTCTTGGGACTCATCCAAAGTGATGGTCATAAGGAGAGAGGCGGATGTAGGGGAGCCTTGTTAGAGGCCCGGGGTAAAAGGCTCAGTTTGGACATAGCTAATATGACAGGTGAGTCTGAGCCTGATCGTGGGTAATTCTGATGGGTTTTTTAGTTTTTTTTTTTTTTTTTTTTTTTTTTCCAAGACGAAATAGCCTTAGCTGTCCTGGAACTAGCTCTTGTAGATGAGGCTGGCCTTGAACTCACAGAGATTCACCTCTCTGTGAATTCTACCTCTCAAGTGCTAGGATTAAAAGCGTGCGCCAACACCTCCCGCCCTGCTGACTTTAGTAGTTTAAAATATGTTGTATCAGGAAACTGTATTTGTAATGTAACAAACTAATGAGATTGGCTATTGTAAATATCTGCCTCTAATGAAACTGCTTCGGTGTCATTTAGAAGCCACTCATTAAACTTCAAATGCACACATTGTGTTGTACAATATATGGCAGGAAGTACCTCTGGTTCCCTTGGGACAGGGTCGTTCAACCATCATCCCCCTTTGAGTCTGAGGCCACTTTATCCCCCTCACGTCTAACGCTTCGCAGAATCTCTCTGGCAGGGGAAAAATATTTGTTACAGGAGGAATTTTGGTTGTAGAAACTGCTGGAGGTGGCTTTGTCCCTCTGCTTCCTTCCTGAGGTCCAGCTACTGTGGTGCTCACGGGGCCTCTCTGGGAAGTAGTGCTTGTGGTTGACACTGTGGTTTTGAACAGCTCAGCTGAAGAAGTTATTGTCACAGCTGTAGTAGGCACTATGAAAAAAAGATGAGTGTATTAATCTCAAACACACCCTCATGCTCACCTACAGGCACACGTATTCGAATGTATGCATGTACGCATTCACCCATCCATATAACCCAAATCAACAAACAGAATTATAGTAAGGAAGGAGAAGAAGAAAAAACTCACTTCTATTACAATTTATTCATAAGGTTAAAAGATGACCATGTAAGCTAAGCTCTCAGTGACATATGAACACACGATTTAAGAGCAACCTCAATATAAAGCGCTAAACACATGGAAGATTCTATTATACAAACACACTTTATCAACAAGCGCAAAAGATCAAGAGAAAAGAAAACCTCTGACAATTATGGATAATTAGGATGATAAAAAGATTTGAAGTCACCCACTCCACATCCTGCAGGAAAACAAACACTGACATCTTCCCAGCCAGCAGCCATTCGTGCTTGAGGGATTTTTGAGCATGCCTGATTACATCCAAACAGAAGATAAGTCTGGCACGCTCATGCTGTTCTGGGCTTGGCATCTTTACTTTGCAAAGGTGGGGATGAAAGGGCAGAGCGCACCATGTAGCTTTGTATCCCAGACAGGGGTTAGAACAGATCATGAATTCAAAACTCAACCTTTCATTATCTCACTGATCCTTAGCAGAGAACGTAAAAGAACTACAGTTACACATTTCAAAACAAAACAAAACAAATCATTTTAAGAAAAGTTTTGTTTTGATCCCCCAGCATAGCTATCAAAGACTTAAGTCAACTAGATTTGAAACAACAGCACCCAACTATTGTCTCCATTAATAACTAACCATTGGGAAATCTGTTAGCAAAAATTACTATCATTTAAAATCTGTCAGAAAATATCTAAAGTTTTATTCATGTTTACAGTTATTTCAAATTTATTCTTGAAATCTATGTACAGAGTGCCTCAAATTTAAAATGTATGAGTAAGTTATTCTTGCATTATAAGAATATTAACATTGGTACGCTCAAATGAAAAGCTTAGTGATATCTGTCACTATGTATAGTGAACAAACACCAATTAAAAACCATTAATTTTTTGTTTTACCTGTACATAAGAAACAAACCGCAATACTGAGAATTTAAAAATACACTCGAATTCATTATTATTATGTCTAGTATTTTAGGCCCTGCCTTACAAGTATTTATGTAGTTCTTAACAGTTGAGAGCATGCTAAGTTAGAGGTTTTAGGTGTGACGATATCATTAGACACACTACACTTTGGTTCCTCCTCCCATCTCACTGGGAAAATTCTAGGCATGCGTGTTTTATTTCTAGGCTAAAATGATTGGTCGTGTGAGAGGCGTCTGTGTACATCAGTCAAATAACATGCCTAGCCAGCTGCTGTGGAAAAGTCTTCAAACCTGTCTGTCTTTGTCTCTGAAAGTTCCCTCCTGACATCTTGTTAAACCTGTGTAATTTTCTTTTGATTACAATGCAGCTAGGCTTCCTCAATTAACATTTGTCAAAGCGCCACAATCTTTAGCAGAAGTGTCAAATGACTGCAGCTCAATCGAGAGGGAGTGAGGAATCAGAGGGAACTGAGCAAAGGGCGCAAAGAAATGGTTTGGACTTACACATTTTTGTGTGGTTTTTCGAGACAGGGTTTCTTTGTGTAGCCTGTCCTGGAACTCTCTCTGTAGACCTGGCTGGCCTTGAACTCAGAGATCCACCTGCCTCTGCCTCTGCCTCTGCCTCTGCCTCCTGAGTGCTGGGATAAGTCCATCGCGTGGCTGGACTTATACTCCTTATACATCTCTTTACAGTAAACTAATCAGGACACATGGACTTACTCAGATGCATATTAACACCACAATTCTTAGTGTCAGTGAAGAATAAGGCATTGTAAATAGCACGATCTCCCCGGACTGGTGTAGCCAGGTCCAGCCATGCATCCAAGCATTTCTTGCAAATATACTAAACCAATGGGAGCAACTAGAATTTGGGGGACTTTTGAAGATGGGAACTTAGTGATACTTCAAGGCTTCAAGTTTTTGTATTTTAATATTGAAGATGTCTTTCTGAAAATCATTATCTCTTTCAACAAACAGAGACAAACACCAGCAGGGCATCTGGTGGTGATAAAAGCTGGAATTTATTCAGCAGTTGTAGCCAGATGTCCTGACAACCAACAACCTGCATCAATAGATCAAGTCTTACCATGCTCCATGAAACAGGTACAAATTATATTTTCACACACATGGAAATCTGGCCATGGAGAAGTCAGGCAACTGATTTAAGGTCACCTGGTTATCCTCTTCAAGGTTTGATCTTACCTTTCTAGGTAAGAGGCTGTTCAGAGACTGAGAAAGGACAGCATCCTACAAAGCAATCTGCCCTTACTCCGGACTACAGGAGATCAAGTTGCATCACAAACATGACAAGAGGACCAAACTTTGAGAACATTCTCGAAGAGCAGCACAAAACAGATAGTAATGTGAATACCAACCTTTTCTAGGATTCTGTTCTTCAGGCCTCCTAGGAAACACAGAGTTGGACTGACTTACTGCCTACTGTGCATCATTTGAGTGACACCAAAGAGCCGGTGCTAATGAACACACTGGCTTGGTACCCAGGAAGACTTTAATAAGTAGAAAACGATTTTGTCTACCATTTACTATCGGTGGAAAGACAGTCAGAAAATGTAACATGACAAAACTGACTCCTTTGTTAAAAACATGTTTACTTGTTGCAGAATTCAGATTTCTCAGACAAACAAATATTCAGGAAATGCCCCACACTGCCTAACGATATACTATTTTGTGGTTAATATTCGAGGTGTTAGATCTGTAGGAAGATGTAGAAATATCAAGTTATATGGATAGACTGAAGAGTTAAAATGGAACCAAACAGGGTTTTTCCTGAGACCTGTTTTAGGTAGAGGGAAAGAGGGAAAATTGGAAGTAGTATGGGCCAACAAAGAAAATGACTCACAGGGGAGAAGAAAAGGTAAATATTCAAGTATTTAAAAAGATCAGGAGACAGAAATAACACACTGTACCATGAGAAACTAGAAAGGCTTGATGCAAAAACTGAGAAGAGAGTTGCAAGTGATGAGCTTGCAGGGTGAACAACGCACAGGAAAACAACAGATGACGTCTCAGCGTCCTTTATACCTGTGACCACCTACAATCCACGGAGCATAAAACTGTTTTCTATTTTTTTATTATTTTGTTTGTTAAATACAGCGTAGGCTGTTCTTTAATCCTGTAAGCTCTTTTCTCAGCAACCCATTCCATTAAGACTTACGTATGAATTTTAGCTGCACAAGTGTGCTGCTGGGTTGGGGAAAGCAGAGACTCACTTCCTCTGGTTGCTCTGTCCCCTGGCCGTATCCGTTTCTTGAGTCTTGCTTCTGCAAAGCTGATTGCGACTTACTGGCTTGACCTACATCTATTGGCCAGGATAGCTCTGTGAGACCCCACCTCATGGGCATATATAGAGCACACACCTCACAAGAGAAAGATGTGTCTCCAGAAGCCAAAGAAGATACATTATAAGGAGAGAGAATAAGAATATGGGTCAAACAGCAGCCAGAAAAATTTAGGTCAGGTAAAATGTTTTATTACTTAGGGTTTAATAAGGGGTCAATATGAATTTGTATATTCTGGGAATATGGAAGAATGGCTAACTATTTGGAGTGATAAAACACTGTCATGGGAAGGCTCACTTGCTTCGTGTAAGGACTCCTTCTGAAAAACACCTAAATTACCAAAGCCTTCTGACTGGAATATACACTAGCACATAGATGGCACGTGGGAAAGCCATTGTTGCCTATTCTCGTTCTAAAGAGATATTTTGAGCCAAGAAGGTGGGTCATTGTGTTATGATGAACGGAATCTATACTCAATGAAAACAATCTACACACTACAGCACTCTCAGCCCTGCCACTCCTGCCTCATTAGGAAACAGCGCTTTCTAAGGTCTCTCTCTCTCTCTCTCTCTCTCTCTCTCTCTCTCTCTCTCTCTCTCTCGTTCTACTGCCACCCAAAACAACTGTAATAGTTGTCAAGGCGGGAAAGCCCACAAAAAAGGTGAAGGGAAGATCAATGCAATTTTAACCAATGCCTGAAGCTTGTCAATGGCTTCAGTCTGCCTTTTGCCAGGCTAGAGGGATGAAACAGAAGCATTGTAGTACCTTTTAGAAAAATTAAGATGTACCAAGCATCCAAAACAGCTAGCCTCTAGAGCAAACAGACATCACATACTTAAAAAAAATGATTCTAAGAGGCTATCAGCAAAGATTTATGCTGTTAAAGGGGATTTTGCTCCTGAAAATTTTAACAACAGATTTTTAAACCAACTCTCTCTGGGCACACATGATTCATCAGAATGCTGCCAATGCTTTTTCTTTACAAGTAAAACTCAACACGTAATTTAGTACTCTATGAAGATTGAAATTTGAAATTCAATTATAAAAAGCTCTGGTTTCCCCTTTTAAGGTCCTGAGCAATATGACAATATTTAGAACTTATTAATAACACATCTAAAGAGAAGTGTCTATATGAAACTGACTGTGAATATGTCTAACTGTAGTGTTTGTATGTAACCGACTGTGAGTATGTCTAACTGTAGTGTTTGTATGTAACCGACTGTGAGTATGTCTAACTGTAGTGTTTGTATGTAAACGACTGTGAATATATCTACCTGTAGTGTTTGTATGTAACCGACTGTGAATATGTCTAACTGTAGTGTTTGTATGTAAACGACTGTGAATATGTCTAACTATAGTGCTGTAATAGACGGGCGTGTTTCACCTCAGTGAAAAGACTAATGTCATCATTTCACAAACTTTTCAGTTCTCAAATATTTTAGTAACTTCTAAATTAAAAAACTACAATTTACTCAGTGAATAAAATATTAGTTTTATACCTTAAGCCTACAAACATCATTCCTTTGAAAAGACACTGTTAGTATTGTAGCCAATAATCATTAACAAGTTACTTTTCTTTTCCTGAGTCATCTCTTTCTAACTAAAATATCAATGTAATTACACCAAGAATCTGTTTCTCATAGAACTGAAATCACTTGGTAAATCAAATTATATTTCTAAAAATTTAACACTACTTTCCAAAATACTCTTCTTTCTTAAATACACCTGCAGGGGACGAAAGTCAAGAAAATGCTGGCAGAGCTAGCACAGCACAGATCATTTGGACTTACTTAAAACTTACAGTCATATGTTTCAGGTTGAGTAGTAACAGAAACACTGACTTAAAATGGCTACTAGTTTATCAGGAAATGAAAGTGTATAACTTTTTCTTTCAGTTTTATTATTATTATTTTAAAACAATCTTATGTTAAATACCAATGCCAGTTCCCTCTCCCTCCGGTCCCCCCACTCCCCCCACCATCTCCCCACCCGACCCCCATTCACTCCTGAGAGGCTGAGGCCTCCCATGGGATCTCAAAAGTCTGTCACAATCACTTGAGACAGGAACAAGGCCTTCGGCCCCCTATCTAGGCTGAGCAAGGTATCATAAAGGAAGAGGAAGAATTTTGAAGAGTCCCTCTCCAGACCCAGAGCACAGATGTCAAGATTCCAGAACATGTAACCCTGGCCATGTATGTCAAACTTAGCCATTCTCTTGGGACATCCTAACACACATTTCCCTTTACCACTGGTGCCAAGAGGTTAAATATCTGAGAACATACTGTAATCAGCTCAGAACACAGGTAGGTAGAAACCAATTTGTAGGAGTTGCTCTATGTTTAGCAACAAAGTCAGTCCTAAACTGATCGATGCTATCATTTCTTGAAGTCAACATTTAAATGAACAAATTGAGTTATAGAAAATTGTGCAGAACAGGGCTGCCATATACCAGATCATCTTTTGGGAAAAATTCACAAGTCCCTTGAAAGGAAGCAGCACAGATGACAGAGAGCTAACGTCAAGCATCCTTACCTTGGGCAGGGTCAGGTGGACCAAATTCCAGAGAATACCGTAAAATAAAGTTATTATTCCACACGTAGAGCTGGTTGTCTCTTGGATTGTAATCCACTGCGGCAATGTACTGGTACTGGTTGGGAAAAGGCACATCCACATATTCTCCCCGGCTTAACCGAGTGTTGTAGATGTAATCGATTGTGTTCTTGCCCGTTTCGCTTTCGTTGTCCTGGTACACGGACCTGACCACATAGAGAACGCCGCATATCATGAAAGCGTTGGATGCCGCCCGCTTGTCATACACCGTCTCCCACGTTGCTTCAAATCGAAGCGTGTATGGATTGAGCTGGCTAATCACTATCATTCCATTGTTCTGCTCGGTGGCATAAATGACCCATAAGCCATTTTCATCCACAGCCAGGTCAATATCGGTCTTCCCTCCCCATCGGTAGGGTGAGGTATCGTGGTAGTTGGCGTAGTTGATTATGGCCTCACCGCTCTTAATTCTAGTCCTCAAGTCAAACTTCACAATGTTTCTTGTTCTTTCTTTGTTAAAGAAGACAGCTCCGTCATACACCACAAATCCAGTACCATCTACTCGGTTTGGAAGTTTGTAGGTTGTTGTCTGGCGGCTGTTTTGAAAATCTTCTAAAGAAGCATATTCTATTAAAGTATCAGTGCGGTAGGGAGTCCAGGGCATAAAATAAATTTTATCTGCAGCCTGAAGAGGGTCCTTGCACCAAGCACCTGCCTTTTGCTCGGCTTCATATATACATGGTGAGTCCACAATTGCTTTCAAGGTCCCAGGACACACAAAAACTAACAGTCACAGAGAAAAGACAAGAAGTGAACAAAGTTTTAAAAAAAATGGCACAGGTAATCACACATTTTACTGATCACAAATCAAAAGAGGAAAATCCATCTTATTCAGCATTCAATTTTTCGAAGTTTCTATTTTATACATACTAGCCTTGTTTCCCAAAGGTTTTCTAATCAAGGTACCAGTGTGTGTGGTAGCTGGTACTTATTTTCACAAATACAAACCTATGTTTAGGATCCCTCACACTAAGGTAAAAATTTAGATTTCTGAATTGTGATTTTATCTAATAATTTAGATAATGCATGCGTCAAAACTTGGACCCTGTGCTTAAGCGTGGATAAGTATTTAATTCCAACCCAAACACTCTGACTTCTAACCCCCCCATTCACCTTTAGCACCTCCCACAAAATGAGGCAAATAAACCAGAAAACTCAATGTGAAGACTTATTTTGAGCTTTTTATAGAAGTTACAGGTGCTTCGAGTTGGAGAATATAAGTTTTAGGAGGGTGCAATCGGGAGTAGAGAAAGTCAACACAAGGGAAGCATGATGAGATGACCAGGAGACCCTGGAACCATGGCATGCTACGGAGAGGGTTCTGGAAGCCAGGCAAGATGACACTTCAATAACAAGAAAATATCCAAGGGTGTCAGAGAAAGAGATAGAGGGTAGGAAAGAAACAGAAAGGGCAGTTCCCCTTCGCCGACTTCAGAATTTTACCCCATCGACAGATTTAGCAGCCATACAATTTCAGTGTGGACAGCTGACGCCTTTATGGGGTGCGTTATGAGGTCCTGCTGATCATTTAATACGGGGTTGCAGGGAAGGGGAGGGAGGAGGGTCACATCCATAAGGCACATAACAGGGAGCTGGGGTTGAGACTGGGCACAGTATTTACCTTTTTGCTCCACTTCTATTTTAAGCATCGGAAGAAAAATAAAAAAAAAAGTGCAAGGAAAAAAAGAAAAAAAAAGATTAAAAATAAATTGACTATTAGTCTAAGATTGAATTCGTAATAGATGCTAAATATAGGAAGAATAAGGAAGTTGTACTACTTTGGGTAAAGAGAAACAAACACACAGGAGAACCTAGCAGGAGAGAGATTCTAAAGTTACATAAAAGAACACGGATCAATCATTTTAGTAGCTTAAGGAGGCAAGACAAAGAAGTTGGCATGCTGCTTCACTTAGTGGGCCTGAATAAATAATGACACTCTTCCTAATGCAAGCTAAACATACTCTAGCCTTGCCAACGCCACGCAGCATTCTGACCAAGTTTTCCTTTATACGTGTACACTACAGACATAAAAGCATGCACAGGTGTGTCATCTCCATTTGGTCTCTGTGAGCTTTGTTATCAAACTGACTCTAATTATACAAGCATGGCAGGAAAATACATTTATAAGACTGACAACTTTGACTTTGGAGTTTCAGTCAAATTTAATAAATATCAAGTTGGCTACATTTCCCCAAAGATATTTTTAGATGAGAGGTAACTACACAGTCATGCATCTCAGTATACATTCAATTATTTTTCTATTATTTCCTATTTTTAGAAAAATCCATCTTAACCACTTAACAAAATGCCCCCTTTCCCTGAATATATAAATCTCCCCTCACCCAATAGGGATTTTTTTTTGAAGGGGTAGATAATGCCCATTAAGTATTTGCAAATTTACTTAAAGTTGTGTATAAGTTTACATTTCAAAATTCTTATTTAATTTTACATATTATGTATAATATACATTATCAAACTTGCAATATTAAGTCTATTTAAAAAAGTAAGCAAAATACATACAAGGGAAAAGCAAGCAGAGGTGGCAGGGAAGAAAAGGAAGAAAGAATCATGGTTAGCTCATCATGACATTGTTTTCTACTTCCATTATTAACACAGAAAGCAAGCCCGCATGCAACGACTGTCATACCCAGCATTCACAGCAAGTATCTTGATCCACAGACCCAATAAAAGGGAAAGACTTTCACAGGGCAGACCCGGCCCAGGCAGGGCATGAGAGCAAGAGTAGGGAGAAACCCTGTGTGGTTAGGGCAGTGCGCCGTGTGCCGTGAAAGGCGCAGTAAGATACTAGTTGACACGTAGTCTCCTACAATGAGGACCCACACAAAACAAGGCTTAGATTCAGCGTAGGCGCTCAAGGATGTTGCCTGAGTGTAAAAAAAAAAAAAAAAAAAAAAAACTCCACTCATGCTATGCTTCTTCTTCTTCTTCTTCCCTTTTAAAATGCACCAGAGTGTGTGTGTGTGACTACTGATTATTCAGAGTGTAGCTGCACATTATATTACAGTCTCAGCTTGATTACATATTTTTTAGAATTATAATTACTCGTCAAGATAAAACAGTGACCTTCTGGTACTCCTTTGAGAGAAACATCACACAAATATTTGAAAAAAACTTTTTTTGCCATAGCAACAGCATATAATTTCTAAATTAAGAGACAACCTGCTTAACCAACGTGGTCTGTTTAAGCACTTTCAGGAAACACACTTGTTCTGATTGGTATGCTTCTGACTGTATGAGGGGAAACAGGACAAGTGCAGTACGCTGCTTTGGAAGCGGCACTTGTTTCTGTAGTGCTTGGTCCTAACAGCACTCCTCCACAAGGAGCACATTGTACCTGCTCACAATCAATCCCGCCCGGCCATGGGGGAAGGAGGAGGGTAGGAGAGCCCATTAGTGGTGAGGGTGCTCAGACTGAATTTATAGACAGCCTTAGTGTTCCTTAAGGAAACAATAATTGTATTCACATAAAGCAATTGCTATAAGAGATGGGAATAACACTTCTTACAATGTTTACTTATTACAAGAGAGCTTCAAAGTCAGTTCAGTTAAAAAAATTAAGGAAACGTATGTTTTATTGTTCATTCACTGAAGATCACTGGATTATTTTTATTTGACTTGGTAAAACTACAGTGCAGTCACTGAGTAAAACATGAACAGAAATTACTTCATTTATTTAGGATGTAAACCATACCACATGAAGAAAAAGAGAATGGGTATGAATTTTATACAATCTGTATCCAATGATAACTGACAAATTACATTCAAAGTAAAATTTTTACATAAAATAAGTAAAACCTTCAATGATTAGTGGATGGATCTTTAAAAGGAAAAAAAATCTCCATATGAAAATTTTTATAAAATCAAAAGGGTAGATATCTGTCAGATCAGCCAAAATTGTACCAGAGAAATATAAAAATACAATAAAATTAACAATACTCTGCTTTTGATATCACATGCCAAATATATGCAAATTGTCTTAAGAGACTCTATGAATTAATTACAAGGATATATTTAATATTCTATGGACCAAACACACAAGTACACACCCACCAACATCAGCAGAGGACTCCACGGATGTACAAGACAAAAAAACGGACCCAAATTGCCTACAGCCTACATACTTTGTATCTGAAGTGACACACTATTCCATTTGAAATAATCTCACGTTTATTCATTGATATTAATTTAATGCATCAACGTGAATGCAATTTACTCATCAAATGAGAGAACTTGTAGGTAACATCAAGATAAAATCCTTACATATTATGGCAATTTGAAATAAGTAGGCACGAGACTGAAAAGCAATGCCTGTTTATGGGATGTGTGGTCCAGTCTGAACTTTCCCTTCCAACTCCCCTAATGCCGTGTTAATGCACACTCACATGCTGTAACACCTACATCCTACACACAGTAAAGAATTCCCTGCGTGAGTGATTTTGATACCTATGTTACCTGGACAAATGTAAAACGGCACATACAATAGAAACTAAAGAGGGGTATTTCTAATGTTCTTTGCTAGCCTGCATTTGTTGCCATGTTTTCTGAGGTCATGGAAACTTGGAAACCATTGAGAACACGATGGGGCACTTTGGAGTATTTGAGGTTCCTGAAGGATTTGTTACGGGGAGAGGTAGAGGTTGCCATTAAGCCAAGTGGTAAGGCATACATGATGAACTTTATGACGATGACATTTTGTTGTTGCTGTTGTTGTTTGTTTGTTTGTTTGTTTGTTTTAAATCTATGTGAGAAAGGAGTATGTAAATGCTACGGAAAAGCGAATGCATTGTTAAAACCAGGAATGTTCAAAGCCAGGCCCTTAAGATAAAAGTGAATGCGAGGAGCGGATCTCACAGACAGGGGCGTGAGGAGAGAGAAGGGAGAACCGGAAGCAATGAGGAACTGTGTAAGATCAGAGTGATCTAAGAGTGCCGGGCATTGCATTTTCACATGAGCTGCAACCGTGCGCCGAATAGTGTGTCACTACTGTACGGTATATAGGAATGATAACCATTTCTAGTCTTCAAAAAAGAAAACAAAAGTCATAGACTTAGTTCTGCCTCTTGCAAACATCTAGAAAGGCAACAGCAAATTAATTACTGGGTTTACTTTTTATTTTGAAGGACAAAAACTAAATAAAAAGAGCAAATACTTCTCTGAGTACAGCTATTTGCAAGTTTAGTGCACAATATACAATACTTCTGGAGAACTGAAAAAGTAAAATTTTGAAAGTTAGACGTTCCAGAAGATATCCACATTTTCCTTTCTTAAACAGCGCAAGGGATTACTTAAAGAGTCTGTAAGTAATATTTGCTTATCACTGTTTATGGTGTCTGAGACTAGGTTACAGGGACCAGGTTGCAGAAAGACAATTCTTGACAGCTCTGACTGATTCCACTGTTTGGGAATGGATGCTGTATTCCTTGTCTAATTTGAGGACAGAAACCAGGCTGAATTCAAGGGAGAGGGACTTCGTGGAACAAAAATTTTGGTTAGCTCAAAAGAATACAAAGTTCCTCGAGTGGCACAGGAGAGTGATTAAGTAAAGCCACCGCACCACACAGGAGCAACACTTTAACAGATCGGCTCACTCGGGGGCTTCCAATCCTACAAATGGCACAGAAGATACTGAAAACACAAAGCGTATCTGTTTACATAACACAGGAACACAGAGCAGGGACGAGAGGAGAAGGGTAATCTGTGTTTGGCCTTTAACTGACACCATATACACACAAAATCAATTTATCAAAATTGTGGCAGAGAGGACAGAGCGTCTCGTCACAGTATATGCTAGAAAGTGTCATCACCTTTTTAGATCTGCCAATTTATTTATCAGAATTTGGCCTTTTGGGGTTTCTATGTTGAGATGGGGTCTCCCTATGTTGCCCAGAAGGCCCTCAATCATCAATGCCCATAGGGCTACAGGCACACATATACAACAGCATCCAGCTCCAACTGTTTGGGACTTTCTGGTTGTTGTTTAGGTTTAAAGTATAGTAAAGTTTCTGAAATCAGTAGAAGTATTGATCTAAAACTCTCACTTCAAACACCTCTGCACTATTGTGACATGAATTTTTGATTCCACTTAAAAAAGCAAAGGGGGGGAAAAAAGCACTAAACTAGCTTGTGACGATAAGGCAATACATTCGAATTTTTAGGTTGCCTGAACTATATATTAAGGTATTTTCTACCCTATTCAGTCTATGAAAATAATTGAGAAGTATGCATTCTGAAACTGGAAAGAAAATACTGACATCTACTTATAAATTTTCCAATTGGATTTTAAGTCTTTTGCAAGTTCTTAAGCATGATGCTAACAGTTTAAAAGCAGAAACAGGAACAGGACTTTTGGATGATTTGTCTGTACTCTTGGCTTTGCTTTAAGCTTCAAGACTCCCTGACTGAATCTGGTAAAGAATTGCTTCCTTCCAGGACATGGAAGAAAGGGAACAACTCTTGCCTCAGTTTCTGATCTGGTAGCTTTACCCAAGCATTCACGTTACCACGACAGCAGGTAGCCATTCAAATCTTTCACGATTAGAAGGCAAGTCAATTCCTTCTTCAGAAAACTGTGAGCCAAACCAATTTGTCAGCAACTGGTATTGGGCAAAAGTACAGATTTCTATCTGCCCTATTGAATAGCTAATTCAAGTTTGTTTTCTGGAAAAAACACTAGCCTTAAAAGCCAAACACTTAAGAACACAGACAGACACTTGGCCAGCATCACACTATGGCTCCCTTCCACACTTCATGAAGCTAATTGGAGCCCCAAGTCTGGGAGCGCTTTGCATGCATAATGGTTTTGTAGGCCATAAACATACGCTTCTTTCACATGTGTAGTCTTTCAGCTCCAACAAGGAAGGCTGGAGAAAGGAGAAAATACAAACTTCATACTTACTGTAAGGGACACATTCATATTGAACTTCAAGGTATTTGTAAGTTCCGGGACATGGA